>NC_081413.1:590930961-591230961 GCF_030272615.1 Cryptomeria japonica | reverse complement strand
CCCTTGTCACAAATTATGAGGGGAGCACTGACCATTTTGCCAACAATCTCCCCCTTCAGCATTACCTAAGGGGATTCAAACCTTTGACCCAACGCTCTGCTACCAATTGTTAGCAGTAGCCAAGAAGGAAGACTGAGGGGGGGGGGGTGAATCAGTCTTCACCAGAATATAAAAGTTTAACCACAACAACATATCTAACAAACTACAGTAATAAACTGATCATCAAATTAACAACTCAACACATAACACCAAGATTTTTGTCGTGGAAAAGCCGATTAAGGGAAAAACCACGGTGGGAACCTACCCACAGTAAGATGATACTCTGCAGTAGTATGTGAAAGTATTACAATGGGGAATACACATACATTTAGGCACATTTCCTAGAGCCCAGTACTCAAAAGATATATGTATGGAAGGATACAACCCTTAGGAAAGTCTCACTGACTTACAATAAGATTCAAACTACAATCCAGAAGAAGTGAACTGAAAGAATAACATCTTCAAATGCCTGATTATAGTTCCGGTTAAGCACAAATGTCTTCCCTACAACACAAATCTCACCTCAAACTCCACACTGAATGATAAATCACTTGTTCACACATAAATCTCTCTCTGATATTGCAAACACACCATTGACACAAACTACAAGAATAACTCACCTATATATACAAATCATCAACTTTGATAACAAGGTCGGGTAAACCTTCAACCCTTAATTACAAAATTACATAACATGATACAAAGATTGACCACCAGACCAATATAATGATTTGCATAGCATAACATGGTCCTAATTCAAATTCCTAGATGATCAACTCCACTGGAAATCACGCCAAGATTAACTGCAACATGCTACACCACTAGAAATACCACATAACACAAAAATCAATATCAATTGATGAAAAACACCAAAAAATTGCACAATGATCAATGTAGATCACCAAATCAAATAGGAAACAAATAGGAAACACCAACTAGCACGTTAGAATCATCTGGAAAAACTGCACCAACACCACTTTTCAAATCTTCATCTATCAACCTCTAAAAGCTCAAGAACACAACCAATCAACAACTGTCACGGAGAAAGATAACTTGCAGAGCACCAAATCATGAACCATCTGAAATGCAGATACACAAGACCAACCAAAACAATATCCCAAAGTCTCAACACCATATCTTATCACACCGGAATATACCGGAGGGAATATCGACAGAGTTCGGTAAAACAAAGAACTGCAAACTGGATCAGAAAATATTCCCAATCACACCAGAATAATCACAAGAATATTTTGACATCAATGACAACAACATATCCTAGCAACAACAATGACCAACCATATCCAACAATCTCCAATAGGATAGGCTATCCTCATGACATTTATCAGAGCCAAAATGAAGGGTCATCGACATCCTTTTAGGTCTAAATACAATATATATAGGGATTAACAAAGTTCATACTTCAATATAATATTTTAACCTAATTTGTTCATAAAACACTTAATTTGACCTTGTACATGACTTAGCTACTATGACTTTTGGTGTTGATGTTGATGTGCCTAGACCTCAAGGGGTAGAAGATATTGGTAGAGGAGATGAGAAGCCTCATGTACAATATTTTAAATGTTGATTGTTTAATCAAATCATAAATGAATTTTAATTTAATAAAAAATAAACATGTGTGTGTGCTCATGTTTCTTATCTTGTACAGGATGACATGGCTCCTGAGCAAAGACTACACACACAACAAGTTGTTGGAGGTGATGAGTGTATACACATAAAAATGGCTATGAGCAATTAAATAAATATTTAATATTTATTTAATTATTATTCTTCTATTAAATAGTTAATTTGAAAAGATTAATTTATTTCATTCATTTTCGTGTCTTTCTATTAATTAATTCATCTATCCTATTCTTTTAATTAATTAAATATCTAATATTTAATTATCCTTTTAACCAAGTTAATTAAAGATCTAATATTTAATTATCTCCTCCAATCAATTAAATATTCTAATATTTAATGGTTATTCTCCTATCCTATAGTCTAAAATATTAAATGATTTCTTAAATTATTTAATCTTTCTTATCCAACTCACCTTCCATCTCCACTTCATCTTCCCTTTGCCAACTCATCAAATATGTGGCTAAGGAAATTAATATTTCTTAAATATTAATTCATCATATATCTCTAACTTCCAAACTTAATGAATATTGTGTACGTACACATATTTCTTAACCTCCTTCTATATTCTCTCCAACATCCCTATGTCTTAGGAAGGACTTGAGTCCACTTGTCCTATCATGCCTAAATCTTCTCCAACCATCCCTAGATTCCCTCAGTCAGCAACCCAGTCAAGGTGAGATGAGTGATACTTGTCTTCTCCTTCCCCCTTTCTCTCAACCTTCACCTTTTCTCACAGCCATCCAAATCTGCAGATCTAATCATGACCATTGATCTGAGCCACATCCTCTCAAGGTCTATAAAATCAAGAGCTTGAATTGAGAGAGAGTTAGACTTCAAGTGTATTTTCAAGCAAATCATTTGTAAAACTTATGCATCCGTGAGTTTTAATCTTGAAGCAAAAATAGCATAATCATGTAGTATTGCATATCATAGCATCAGTTAACTACCAAATATCAGTCCATTCTTCATATGCCATCTTGGAAGCTATCAGTGCATTATCTGAGAGCACACCATCTACAACCAGGAATAGTGGAGTTAGGACACAATGAGACATAAACCATGAAGGTAATATTGGTATTTTTATTTCATATGTATTTCATGTAGTTTCATTGGTTGAGTTTAGATTTCTTGTAGCATTTCCATTTGTATTTTGTGAAACCAAGTTGTTGCAGGTAGCATTCTGAGGATGAAATTCAAGTCGAAACATTCTGACACCCACCGTGGGGCACATGGACCTCGCATATACCTTTAAAAATCTTGCAAAAAAAGTAAAATTAACACATTTGTAATGCAAATTCACGCATGTGTGAATTGTGACAACGCTTTTGCTCACAGGTTAGCACATTTGCATCACAAGTTAGCGCATATGCCATGCAAGTTAGTGCTTTTGTCTGAAAAATTTGTGCATTAGCATTGTCGGTTAGCACTTTTGTCTTCTAGGTTAGTGCTTTTGTCCTCTAGATTAGCACATTTATTAAAGAAATCATGCTTTTGTTTCCAACTAACCAAATTTTTCTTGCAGGTCTGAATGTCCAAGAAATTAGATTTTTCAAACTACTAACATGCATGTGCACGATGGTGTTTAAGGCAAATTTTATGCATTTCCTCATCTAGTTAATTAAGGCCTTATTTTGGGAAGTAATATATCATGTCTTGTTCATTTAGTCTAACTAAGAGGATAAATTGACATCATGCAACTTGCATTTTTAGTAACTTCTCTATAATAGTTGCACATAGACTTTTAAAAAGGCTAAAATAAACACCATGCTTGTTGGAGCAACATCTCCAAATAGGACTTAGCCAACAATTGCTTTGAAAAGGTTAAAAAGAACACTTATATTTTGTGTCTCGAAAGTGGTAGGTATATTCTCTCCCCTTAATTGGGTGACCAAAAAGCCAAACCCACTCTTTTATGCTTTCTTTACTTTCAAGCAATTAAATCCTTTAGAGGGTCTACCTTCCCGAGCTGCCTTGAGGGGGCTAGTGAGAGGGGAACGACTTAAAGTGGAAATGGGCTAATATCGAGTCCTTCCAATCTACTATAAATAAATCATGTTTGTGATGAAAGTCCCAAACAACATGTGCTGATAAGTTCATACCGACACTATGTTTCCCCATAAACCCTATGAAGCGTAACCTCTATAGACTGGGAACCTTCTGTATTTATAGAGCTAAAAGTGCTGCATGTATGGCCACATGACCAGAAGCCTTTACTAAAAACCACTTGTACTAGTTGTCAAAATCCTTCTAGTTGTTAGCGCAGGAGGTCGTACCTCAGAAGCGGCTCACACACATATGGTTCCTAGTAGAGATATAAAGTTTGCTATGGGGAGTTTTCATGGAAACTGGTGCTTGGCTGCCCCGAAGAAGTGAGTACCGAGAGTGGAGCCAGTAGGGTCAAGCATCTAAATATCCTCTTTGAATAGTGTAGCCTCGGGGGAAACCCCATGTGAGATTCAACAACTATTGTCTCAGCCTGCCATAAGATTTGTACTTGCTTGTGCATTTTGTTTATTAGACATTGTGTCTTCTATGTTTGTTACATGTTCCAAATGGTCAAAAAATTGAAGAAAATTATCATCTATGAGTGAGCAAAAATCCAACAAATTGCTGAAAATTTTTGATCAAAAGGGTAATACGAAAGCTTTCCAACACTTGAAAAACCATATCAAAACCAAAGTGTCAAAACGTCAGTATCAAAATAATTCTTGAAGTAGGTTTG
The DNA here is from genome assembly GCF_030272615.1 of Cryptomeria japonica. NCBI lineage: Eukaryota > Viridiplantae > Streptophyta > Pinopsida > Cupressales > Cupressaceae > Cryptomeria > Cryptomeria japonica. Next base: position 591,226,556 of record NC_081413.1, on the reverse strand, counting down.
TCTCTAAACCATCACGTATTTTCAAAGTAGCTCAAACAACTGGGTCACTAATCCAATAGGTTATTCCCAAAAAGTTCTATAAATATCAACATTCAACAAGCTATTGATTCAAACATCTTAAGTGCAAAAAAAAAATCAACATCATTGTCAAGTCTCTCATCAGGATAATCAAATCCTCTATCACGAAGCTTAATCAATATATACTAGGTTCATAATCTTGGATATATCTTTCCTATTTTGAACCTAGGTTATATCAAAATCAAAATTGCATCAACATTGGAATCAAACAAACTTGTAAATTGTCAAAATACTTATATGACTTTTAAGTATCACCTTAAGAAAAGAAAACTCATTTATAAAGCTACTCAGAAAAGAATAAGATTCTTGTATATCAATCGCAAGATCTTATTAAAACGTAGGACATTCCTACACCATTTTTGTCACTACTTACATGGCTACGGTACAGAGTTTGGCGGTGAAATTTTGCAAAGAAATGCTTTTCAACAAAGAGATGCTTTATTACAACGAACAAAAAATAGTGGTAAAATCAATAAAGCATATCTTCCTAAACCAATAATCACTTATTGACTTTGTCCTTTGGAAATTTCAACAACTTTGAAATAATCACATGCCAGTTTGGACTAGAGCTCAATACGAACAACAACAAATGGAGGAAGAAGATAATACTATATTCCAAAATTTTGGGTTTACCACTGTTGACGAAGAAGCAGTCAATAGCACTATTAGAGACCTCGAGCAAGATTTCAAATTTGATAGGCTAATGGAAAAATTATTGACAAAGCAAAAAGAGAAATATCTTTTGATGTTGGCAAAATCTGGAGCTAAACTACCACAAGACTTTAACATAGAAATCTTGAAACAAGATATGGAGGCAAGTAACACCCAAAACACAAATGATCGAAATAACGAAGATGTGAACAAAGAAAGTCATGAAGAAACAAGGAAAGAAAGGGATGACACAAGAAAAGAGCATAGTGATAAAAGAACTCACAGAGAAACAAGAATAAACTATGTGGATAATCCATTATCAAAACTTACTCAACAAATGCAAACTCTACAACAATAGATACAAGACATGCAAAATGGAACAATCTCCAAGAAGTATTCATTAGAAGATATATGGCCATATCCTTTCAATAAAAAATTGAACATGATACCATTTCCGCAACATTGTGAGATTCCTAAATATGACAAATACGATGGAAATTTCGATCCTCAGGATCACATTAGGGAGTTTTGTACTATGAGCATGGAATTCGCTCATGATGAAACTTACCTTATGCATCTTTTTCCTAGGAGTTTAAATGGACAATCAATGGAGTGGTTTCAAGATTACCATCTGGAATCAAATCTTTTGAGGAACTTGTGAATAGATTTATTTTACAATACTCCTACAATATAAGGAATGAGATAATGATGCTGGATCTTTGCAATGTTAAACAAAAGAATGGTGAATCTTTTATGATCTTCTTACAATGATGGAAATGCATGTTTAATAGGTATCCCCGAGATGTATCTAATCAAGAAAAGATGGACATATTCATTGATAATCTTATCAGTGAAATGAGTTATTGACTAAGAATTCAATGTCCTCCCTCTTTTGCCAAAATGATCGAGAATGGTCTGAAAATAGAGAACGCAATGGTAAAGAAAGGAGAGCTAAAACTTTACAATAATTCATACAACAACAACAACAACAACAATGACAAACCCAAGTTTTGGTCAAAGAATAGGAATGTTAGCAATGAAGGAAATGACGATAATAGTACTACAAAATAACAACAACCAATTTTTAATCTATCAAGTCAAATCCCAAGCAATAACAATCCAGAAAATAATAAAGCCAAGTCCTTTTTCTCCAATCCTTGAAGGAAATTCACAAACATTGGAGAACCTTTGGAATCAGTTCTAAAAACTTTGCTTGCCAACAAATTGATTGTTTTACCAGAAGCAAGAAGTTATGAACCGCCAGTCAAGCCAAATTGGTGGAATGACAATCATTTTTGCAATTACCATCAGAATAAAGGACACCTAACAAATGATTGTCAGAGATTGAAACACCTTATCCAAGATCTAATCGATAATGGAACCATCACAGTGGATAGCCATAAGACAAATGATTCACACCTAGCTTTCAAAACTCCACTTCCAAATTATGACAAAGGTGAACCATCCCAATTAAAAGATGACAAAGGAAAAGTGAATTACACTTATACATATGATGATATGGTAAATGTAATCATTGTTAAAGATAATCCATCTTCAGAGCCAATTAATGTTATTACGAGAAGCAAATCAAAAGTTACCTTTCCAGGTATAACAAAAGACCCAACATCCACTTCACAACAATACAATTTAGTAGAACAATTACAAATAATACCTGCTCAAATATCAATTCTGGAACTTCTCAAGGTTTCACCTATGCATAAGGAAATTTTGGAGAAAGCTTTAGTGGAAACAATAGTTTCAAAATATTTGGATATAGATCAGTTCCAAAACATGGTAGGACACCTTATAACTCCTCATTGGTTATCATTTTCTGAAAATGATGACACATCCTTACAACATCCTCACAATGCTCCCTTACATTTTGAAGTCACCATCAATAAAACTCGTGTTAAACGTGTACACTCATAGATGGAGGAGCTGGCTTAAAAATTTGTGCATTACGTTTGATAAAAGCTTTGGGATATTCAAAAAATGCAGTAGACCCGAAAAAGAAAATAACCATCAAGGCTTATGATGAAGCAAAACATTCTTCTAAAGGAACTGTTGTGCTACCAATAAAAATAGGACCAGTGGAAAGGGATACATTGTGTCAGGTTTTTGATTTGAACCTCTCTTATAAAATTCTTCTAGGAAAACCATGGATTCACAAGATGCAAGCAGTTCCTTCTACATATCATCAATGTGTGAAATTTCCTCATGAAGGACAAGAGGTAACTATAATTGCAGATTCTAGTCAATATTGCAATAATTTGAAGCCAACACAAGATTCAAGAGTTCCACATAACAGAGAATCAGTATATCCTACCAAAAAAATTCAAGCGAAGTTATGGGAAACTTTTGAGGAAATGCTCAAATTAAATGATGAAAGAATGGGAAAATATTCTTTGCATAATTTTCCACTTTCCCCATGTCATATGGAAAGCCTATAGATATTCAATCAAAGACATCAAAAAGATCAAAACATATGTTTAAAGGGACATTTGTTAGTGTTGGAACTCTTGAAGAAGAAAATGAAGACAAAGACATTATTGGTTGGTTGTACAAGGATGAAGATTAAACTATAGCAATAGCAGTAGAAGTCAATATTCCCATAAAACAATATGGCAAAGGTTATGAAATCATGCAAAAAATGGGATATGAGGGAAAATGACCAATTGGTAAGCGACATCAAGGTATTTCAGAACCTATTTTTCCACACTCGCAATCCAAAGAAGATAAATCTGGGCTTGGATATGTAAAATCCAATCAAAGGCAACATAATCATCAACAACAGAAGTGGAGAAAGAAATCAGTTTCTAAAGAAGAAAATTGGCAAGAAAAGCTACATCAAGCGGCCAAAATAGTAACCAATAAACAAAAGAAGTAAGAAGAACATGGAAAGAAAGAAGATGAGATTACCATCAAAGATAAAGGAAAATCTTGTCAACAAGTTCTAAAAATACAAACAAATGTAAAATCTGAACAAGATATTCCAGAAGCAGTAAAAATAGAGATGGCAGAAATCAGAGAACTTTTTGCACCATGCAACATTCCAGTATGGTATAGTGGAGTAATCCTAGATCAAGATTCAGAGACAGATTCAAATGAGTATGAATGGGGTCCAAATGTCTTGTCTACTACATCAAGTAAAGAACACAATGAATACCAAGAAGCTATCATGAAAGAAGACTTGTCTATTACAAAACAAAAGATGGAGTTAGAAAGAAGGCAAGAAAAACTCAGAATTCAGAGAAAAGAGGCATACACAAAAAGGAAAGGGAATGACAAAGAAAAGGAAGTAATGACACAAGAAGTACAAACAAGGATAGATCAAGCAAATGGAAATAAAAGATTCTCATTAAAAGAGGAACAAGATGTATCCAGATGTGGCAAAACCATAGAAGAATTAAGAGATAGTCAAGATGGATTGACTATTAGTCCAGAAGAAGTTGAGTTTGAAAGGAGACAAAATATAGAAAAAGAATTCTCTTTATCATGTACACAAGTATGTCAACTCCAAAATGCAAATGAGGTCAATCAAGAAGGAAGTTGTAGTATTAAAGATGTGTGTGTCAATATAATCCATTCATTTAAGGGACAAACGTCATTTGAAGAACCACTTGAGTGTGAACTACAAAATGCTAATATGGATTTTGTTAGAACTAATTCGGAGATGCTTGAGAAAGACAATTCTTAAAAACATTTAATCTATGACAGTACCTAATCTATGCCAAGTTATGATCATTATGTCATGAATGTTGAAACACCTAATGATGACAGTGATTATGATTTACCCTTCTTCATCCTAAACTAATTGATTGGAATAATTTAGACAACCCTGAACTGAATGTCTTTTCCAATGATCATGACTTAGTCATGTACCTTAACGTTGTTGAACCCATCCCACCTAAGATATCTTCCATTGCAGAATCAAGTAATGTTTCTCATAGTCAAGAGAATGCCAAACTTTCCAGTTGCAAAAGCGAAATAAAACAAGGAAAGAGACCTATTGTTGAAAACCATTTCATGGCAACACTAGATCAATCAAAAGGGAAAATAAAGGACGCATCTGATGGTGAAAACCTCTTTGAGGTGCCAAAAGATGGAAAGTTTGACATTCTTCCTACATATTTTCAAGAGAAATCTGCTATCCTGATAGAACCAATAGAAGCAATAAATATTGGTACATCAAAGGATCCTAAAATACTTCATTATGCTACCTCATTATCAGAAAAAGAGGAATGAATACATGGAATTCTTTAAGCAAAGACAAATAAATTTTGCTTGGTCCTATGCAAATATGCTAGTTTTTAATCCAGATCTTATCATGCATCATCTTAATATGGATTTAAAAGCAAAATCAGTTAAGCAGAAGCTAAGAAAGATGCATCCACACATTTCTCTTCTTCTAAAATCCAAGCTGAAGAAACTATTAGAAGTGGGTTTTATAAGACATGTTGCTTATCCAGAGTGGGTTTCAAGTATTGTACCGGTATCAGAACCAGATAAAAGCATAAGGGTCTATATAGATTTCAGAGATCTGAATAAAGCATGCCCAAAAGATGATTTCCCGCTACCAAACATTGATATAATAGTGGACTTATCAGTAGGGCATGTGATGTTTTCATTAATGGATGGCTTCTTAGGATATAATCAAATAAGAATTGCACATGAAGATCAAGAAAAGATAGCTTTCACCTGTGTGTGGGGAACATATTGCTGAAATGTTATGCCATTTGGGCTTAAGAATGCAGGAGCGACTTATCAAAGGGCTATGACGACAATTTTCCATGATATGATGCATACATTTATGGAAGATTATGTCGATGACATAATTGCAAAATCTCATACAAGACAAGAACATTTGAACATGTTAAGCAAGATTTTTGACAGGCTGGAAAGATATCAATTGAGATTAAATCCAAAGAAATGTGCATTTGGGGTAACCTCTGGAAAGATCCTTGGGTACATTATATCAGCTCGTGGAATTGAAGTAGATCCTGAAAAAGTCAAAGCTATCATGGAGATGGAGTCACCTAGGAACATAAGTTAATTGCGATCTTTACAAAGAAGATTGCAATCAATCAGGAGATTTGTTTCTCAGTTAGCAGATAGATGTCTTCCATTCACCCATATTCTACATCAGAATATTTCATTCAAATGGGATCTAAAATGTGAAGAAGATTTTTTGCAAATAAAAGAATATCTTATGAGTCCTCCAGTACTGGTATCACCAACCAAAGGGAAACCATTGTTTCTCTATATCTCAGCAACAAATGTATCATTAGGAGCCCTCCTAGCTCAATATGATGATGAAGGAAAAGAAAGAGCAGTTTATTATATCAGTAGAATGCTTGTTGGCTATGAATTAAATTATTCCTCAATAGAAAAGACATGTCTAGCAGTTGTATTTGCAACTCAGAAGCCGCATTATTATATGTTGATACATTCTATGAAACTAATAGCAAAGATAGATCCTCTCAAATATTTGTTGAGCAAGTCAACATTGACAGGGAGACTAGCCAAATGGGCTATGATACTAAGTGAATTTAATATAGAGTATGTTGACCAGAAAGCTATCAAGGGACAAGTTATCGCTGATCAATTGGTTGATGCACCTTTACAAAATGACATGCCTTTGCACATCGAATTTCCTGATGCAGATATCTTGCCAATAAGTACAAACTTTTGGGAATTGTACTTTGATGGTTCTTATACACAATATGGATCAGGCGTAGGAATATTTTTCATCACACCTCAAGGGCACATAATTCCCAAATCATATAGACTGCGGTTTCCATGCACTAATAATACTGCAGAGTATGAAGCATTGGCTATTGGGCTTAAAATGGCCATTGAATGGAATGTCAAAGAACTACATGTCTATGGTGATTCACAACTTATCATCAACCAAGTAAATGACAAATATCAAACTAAGGATGATAAGCTTATGCCATACAAACAACTGGTGGAGGAGTTTAAAGGACACTATAAAGAAATGTCATTTACATAGATTCCAAGAAATGAGAATAAAGCAGCACATGCAATGGCTACAATAGAATCTCTCTTGCAAATAAGGAGAATCAACAATGTTACAAATTTCTCGTGGAAGATATCTTAACCCCTACCATTCAATCCTAGCATACCTACCGAATTTGCCATATATCAGGAACCACTCAATCCTCATACGGTCAAACTTATCAGTATTTAAAATAGCATATCCTTCCTCTTGACTTATCTCACAATCAGAGAAGGAATTTTATCTGTACTTTGTTGAGATGTCTTGAACAAGAAGAATCTGAGAAAGTTCTTAACAACATTCATGCAGGTATTTGTGGCACACACTCAAGTGGTTTAACATTGGCTAAGAAACTTCTTCGTATGGGTTACTTTTGGCCTACTATGGAGAGAGATTCATTCACATATGCTATAAAATGCAAACAATGTCAGATCCATGGGAATCTCATTCATGCACCAGCACAAGAGTTATATCCTATGACATGATCATGGACATTTTCACAATGGGGCCTTGATTTGGTAGGAAAGATAAATCCCTCATCTTCTAATGGACATAAGTTTATTTTGATATCTACTGAATATTTTACTAAATGGATTGAAGCAGTTCCTTTAACAACAGTGACAGGAAAACAAATATCATCATTTATTTTGAATTATATAATCTATCGCTATGGAGCCCCTATGACCATTATCACTGATAATGGAAGACCATTCAAGAATCAAGATGTGAAGGAGTTATGTAAACAATTTCATATCCAACATTGGTTTTCTACTCCATATTATCCAAAGGGAAATGGTCAAGCTAAGGCATCAAACAAAACTATCTTGAAAATCTTGAATAAAATAATCAATGAAGCTGGAAAAGACTGGCACATTCAGCTAAATCCTACTCTTTGGGCATACTGAACTAGCATCCGCACTCCAACAGGGGCAACTCCATATTGTTTGGTCTATGGATCAGAAGCCATATTACCTATAGAAGTAGAGATACCTTCTTACCTATAGAAGTAGAGATACCTTCTCTACGAGTATCCTTGCAAGGTCTTATACCAGAAGAAGAACAACGAGTCTCTCGACTCCAGGAACTAGAACTGATTCAGGAACATTGCCAAAATGCAATAGATCATTTGAAAGTATATCAACAAATAATGGCAAGAAGCTATAACCACAGAGTCAAGCTATACATTTTTTATATTGGAGATATAGTTCTAAGGGAGAATCCAAGAAATCAGCAAGATCGAGAAAAGAAGGGAAAATTTGAACCAAATTGGCTAGGACCTTTTGTCATAGTATCAACATATGGATCAAGAGCATACAAGTTATCTACCCCTGAAGGTGATTGGTTTGATGAACCTATCAATTCTATCCATCTCAAGAAATTATATGCTTGTGATATAAAGTCCTGAAAAAGAAAAAGAAAATCAACAAAAAGGATATAAAATCCTTAAAAAGTATATAAAAAAAAATGCAATAAATTTAGATGGTAAAAACTTGGTAAACATGCACTATCTAAACAATAAGTTCCTCCATCTATGAGATCGGTTTGCGCACCTATTCACTCCATCTTATTGCATCTATCACTTCCATATATCTTAGCTTATCCATTCCATCTTTCGCATCCATTGCTCTAAACTATTTAGCAATAAATATGCAGCTTACCAACAGTTATCAATCTTTGGCAGACTTGTTGTAGTCACTATCTTAGATTTTATCAAAATCAATCATATTTGCATTTGTATCCTGCCATGGTTTGGATCTTGATCAATTCATACATTCATAATAATTTTTGTTTCCATTGGGGGAAAAATCCTAATTCCTTTTGCTAAGGTGATCTTTTGAATTTTTGAAAATCCAAAAACATTCAGAAAACTTAGAAAAACCAAAAACACCTAGGATTTTGAAACAAGATAACGAGCAACAAAGTAACAAAAATCAAGGCATTTCATCAATAGCTGAATCATGAAACTCAGAAAATGAAGAATCAACTAGCAAGTAATACAGGATTATCAAAGATCATTCATCAAGATGATTATATCACTTAATGACCATAAGAACATGTGAATGACATGCAAGATTCAGTGTTTATATCTTGATTTTATTGTTAATCATGTACTCTATGCAACTCAAGGATGTCCATGACTAGAGAAGCTATGATGGGACATGATTATTTTCTTTGATTGTTGTCTGTGGTTTATCTCTTACTACGGTATGTACTTGTCTTAGGATATGATCGACAAAAGATCAAGGACGACGTTCCAAGTCATGCATAAAAGGGGATAATCCTTGTTTGTTCTGCAAGCAATACTCAGGTCAACTTGACTCATTATATCAAGTTGCTTGTATTAACTTGCTATATCAAAATCCATGTAAGGAATACTCAGGTCATCTTGAATCTTTATGTCAAGTTGCTTGTATTTTCTTACAACATTTTAAAGCTCAATGATGAAATCAAGCATTGTTACAAGATAACATATGAAGAATGGCAGTATCATTTTTAGTTAGATCACTTCATTAGCTCATTGTTCGTCTGCATTATAAGCATTCATTGTCAGTTGCATTATAAGCATATCATTTCATTAACAAATCATTTTAATCATCATCCATTTCATTTAGTTGCATTTAAATCATTGCATAAATTTGCATTCAATTAAGTGCATTTCATTCATCATGTAGTGTCTCATCATTATTATTTGCATTATCATTCCATTAATGATCATTTAGTTGCATCTTTACACTTAGATTCATGAACATTACATATAAAATCAAAAACATTTCATATAGATTATTTGCATTTACATCATCATAAGCATTAAAGCAATCATTCATTTGCATTTCCATATAGATCATTGCATTTGCATCATTTACATATCATTTAAGTTAGTAATCATTTTCATTTGCATCCAAGATCATCAAAATAAAAAATCAACAAAATCATTTATCACTGCATCATCATATAAAGCATCATCATCAAATAGAATAACATGCATAAATATCATCATCCATCTAATCATGCATCCATATAATCAAAGCGTAAAGCATCATCATCAAATAAAATAACATGCATAATAAAGATCATCATCATATAGAATCCATGTCTACATATAGAATCATCATAAAACAATAAAAGTCCAAGTATACAATGATATCAAATAAACAATACAAGTGCCTCCAAATCAAGTTACGACTGTCCTGTACCACTACCACCTGACTCTGTCTGTCTCTATGGTTGTGGACAAGAAGATCCTCTAGATGCCTGTCTCCCATGATCACCACTCCTCTGAGGAGGTCCCATGACCCCACCACTACTAGTATCCATCAACATGGTGGTATGATAACTACCTGCTCTCTGGCTCTCTGCAACTGCCTCCTCATATCATCGTCGCTAGTGGGAAGTCTCCTTCCTGACCTGAACTAATTCTCTAACAGTGTCAGCTGAGAGAGTACCTGATCCAACCCACTGAATATGATCAAGAAGGCCTTGAGTACCCTGCTGTCTCCTAACATCTCTATCCCTCTCAGCCATGACACTCTGCACCTATGCTCGAAGCTAATCAATCTATGCTCTAAGTCTATCAATGGTCTTCTGCTCTGGCACATCATGCTCTGGTGCATCCTGCTCTAGCATATCATGCACTGGTGCATCCTGCTCTGGCAAATCCTATTGTGGTGCATGAACCCCAATCTCCTCCTCACCACCACTCTGTCTAATTGTTGGAATCTTTGTCCAAGTAGCTCTCACAACCCATTGTCTAATAAGGGGAACATGATCCTCAAGATCCTCACCATCTCCACCATGAGCTGCAATAACCCTAGGGTCTGGCTGAATCTGTCCAAACTTAATGCCTCTCCTGCAACCCCCATCCAGTCCACTAACCCTGCCTCCTCTTGTCAATGGAAACCCTCTTGGTGATCTCATACCTACCTTGCCATGCTCCCTCCCAATCCATCCAACATCCCTCCCACCCATAGGAAGTGGTCTCCCAATCCTGCCAACCGGTCCAAATGGTCCTCCACGGACTCTCAATCGACCTCCCCTTCGTCTAGGTCTCCTACCACCACCACCTCCATCCTCACCCTCATCCCCACCTCCCTCAGCCTCTTGAGAAGATCTGAGCTCTCATCTCCATCTCCGTCTCCTAACACCTGGATCATCTGAATCATCATCCTCATCTCCTGAGCTGGGAGGAGGATCTGCTAGATCAGTAATATGAGGAAATGGATGAGCTAGTATATACTAAACATAATCTGCAGTAACCCCAGGATCAAGAATGTGCAATCTCATATCATAAGCCACTCTCAGAGTAGCAAGAAACTCTACGCGAGCAATCTCAAATGACAAGGAAGGTCCCCAATCTCGTCTATCTTTGTACCACCGAGAATATATCATCACACCAGTAGGCATATGTTGGATGATACCAAGCTGCCTACGAATGCGAGTAATTAACTATCGTTCAACAATGTAAGGAGTCCAACCAATGATATATCTACTCTAAATGATAAATGGTAATGTCCGTGCATCATCCATCCATGGCTCACAATCAACATATGGTCTCTAAGTAATGCTATCCAATTAATCAAGCACCCAACGCCAATACTCCATCTTACCCAGCTTATGTTGAGTAAGGATACCTGTCTAAAAATACACATATGGTTGCCTCTCTCCACAAACTCTGTGATGGATAGGCCGAGTGATAGCAATGTGCTCCAAGCACCAGATTTGTAATAAAGTGCATCTTGTAGACAAACTAGCACTCTCATCATACACCACCTGATGAAGATCATGATATAAATGTGCAAGCATACAAACACCCCAAGCATATCAAGTACGATGTTGCATCATAATCAGGAGAATCTCACCCCATCCAATAGCAAAACCTTGTGATCACCTATTAGGACAAATAAATCCTCCAATCAAACCAGCAAGAATCACAGGAAGAGTCTCGTAATACATCACCATATCCTCCCATCGGATCTCTCCTCTAGCGATGCTATCATCAGCAAAAATGGCTCTGCAAGCTTCTATCCCAACACGATCCTGAAAAATCATATTGCACTAACTCGCCAGTCACTGGGATGTGCAGAATCGTATAGACATCCTCGAGTATCACACTAATCTCACCTATGGGCAAGTGGAAAGTGTTATGCTCACTATGCCATCTCTCAGCTAATGCCGTCAACAATCCTTTATTATGCGTAATCTCAGGCATATACAACATATGGCGTAAACCACAGGCATCTATATGTCTAACCTCTGCCTGTGTCATCTCTGGCACTAAATGACGTACTACCGGTAATTTATCTCGACGCTGGAGAACATCAAGTTTCTCCTATTTATCAAGAGAATTAGATCAATCATCACTTATCTATCTATCAAATCAAACTCGCTAATCTATCTATCTATCAAATCAAAGCGATCACTAATCTATCTATTTATCAAAACAAACTGAAGCAACCTATGCTATCAAATCTATCAAATAAAACTGAAGCAACTTAAGCTATCAAATTGTTTTAAAACCTATCAATCATGGTTTTCTATCAAATCATTGAGTTCTATCAAAACTCTGCTAAGCTCTTGCATTAGAAACTAAATCGATTTCTTAGAGCTACTCTATCAAAACAAATCGATCTATCCAATAAACATCAATCAATCAATCAAGTCCTTATTCATCATACACGCACATTAAACACGTTAACTCTAATCATCAAAGTGATTTTATCTTTTGCATTTATCAAAAAAATCAAATTTTGAGCATATGCGCTATCTTATTGAGCAAAAGCGCTAAACTAAAGCATATGTGCTATCCTATTGAGCAAAAGCGCTAAACTAAAGCATATACGCTATCCTATTGAACAAAAGTGCTAAAACCAAGCATATGCGCTAACTTTTTCAACAAACACGCTAACCCTATGCACAAATGCGCAAAAAATGCAGAAGCGCAACAACACAATGCATATGCCCTAACAAACAATTCAAAAGCGCTAATTTATGCATATGCGCTGATATCCTTGGCATATGCGTTACCAAAAAGATCCTAAGCGCTAATCTATGGATATGTGCTAAACCTAATTGCATATGCGCTAAATCAAAATGCAAAAGCGCTAACCTAATACCGAGAATCGCAAAACAAATCAAAAAATTCAAAAACGCGCCTAAAATATGAAAAGTTGCACGACAAGTTGAAAACAAAGCTCGGGATAAGATACATACCGGATACCCATACTCAGGAGGTCGCTGATATCGTCGAACACGCTCAAATCAATGGTTCTCCACAGGAATCACCATTTCCCCACCTCACCAAGAAAATTTTCTTCACAAGTTGACAATGATAACAATGAAATTAAAATTAGCCTTTAATTTTATATTTACTATTTGAAGAGTAATTAATGCTATTCAATGGGGCAATTTTTTTATTTTTTTTTATGAATGAATTTAATTGACAAAACTCATTTTATCAATTATCATGAGATCAATCGTTCAAATCAAAGTTTTCAACAATTTCATGATTAATCTCCTGAGGGGGCATACAATTAGGATTTTCATCTTCATCAGGTGCATTATCGAGACTTGATTTAATCTTTGAAACAATGTTGTCTCGACATCATTTCAAATAGGGGCAAAATGTATACACATAAAAATGGCTATGAGCGATTAAATAAATATTTAATATTTATTTAATTATTATTCTTCTATTAAATAGTTAATTTGAAAAGATTAATTTATTTAATTCATTTTCGTGTCTTTCTATTAATCAATATTTTATTAATTAATTCATCTATCCTATTCTTCTAATTAATTAAATATCTAATATTTAATTATCTCCTCCAATCAATTAAATATTCTAATATTTAATGGTTATTCTCCTATCCTAGAGTCTCAAATATTAAATGATTTCTTAAATTATTTAATCTTTCTTATCCAACTCACCTTCCATCTCCACTTCATCTTCCCTTTGCCAACTCATCAAACATGTGGCTATGAAATTAATATTTCTTAAATATTAATTCATCATTTATCTCCAACTTCCAAACTTAATGAATATTGTGTACGTACACATATTTCTTAACCTCCTTCTATATTCTCTCCAACATCCCTATATCTTAGGAAGGACTTGAATCCACTTGTCCTATCATGCCTAAATCTTCTCCAACCATCCCTAGAATCCCTCAGTCAGCAACCCAGTCAAGGTGAGATGAGTGACACTTGTCTTCTCCTTCCTCCTTTCTCTCAACCTTCACCTTTTCTCACAACCATCCAAATCTGTAGATCTGATCATGACTGTTGATCTGAACCACATCATCTCATCCTCTCAAGGTCTATAAAATCAAGAGATTTAGTTGAGAGAGAGTTAGACTTCAAGTGTATTTTCAAGCAAATCATTTGTAAAACTTATGCATGAGTGAGTTTTAATCTTGAAGCAAAAATAGAATAATCATTTAGCATAATCATTTTAGCATAATCATGTAGTATTGCATATCATAGCATCAGTTAACTACCAATTATCAGTCCATTCTTCATATGCCATCTTGGAAGCTATCAATGCATTATCTGAGAGCACACCATCTGCAACCAAGAATAGTGGAGTTAGGATACAATGAGACATAAACCATGAAGGTAATATTAGTATTTTTATTTCATATGTATTTCATGTAGTTTCATTGGTTGAGTTTGGATTTCCTGTAGCATTTCCATTTGTATTTTGTGAAACCAAGTTGTTGTAGGTAGCATTTTGAGGATGAAATTCAAGTCGACACAATGAGCACTTGCATACAGTAAGTTTACATAATTTATGCATCCAACTTATGTCAGTGGTATGTGCACACAACTTTATTTGACAAATAATTATTTTTTAATAATTAATTCTGATTTGAATATAATTTTTTTTTCTTGTACAACATGAGACAGGTCAATTTAGTCCATGTGGAATGAAGAGAACACAAAATTTTATTGATGATAGGACTTAGATTTTACTAATGATCTAGCTCTATTTTTACATGTACTAAACTATGCTTTGTACTTATTTATGGACTGTTGACATGTGTTAGAAAAAAATTCATGACAATATATATATATATATATTCTTAGACACGGATATTATATATGGGCAGTTGCATTATGTGGAGTAGATCATTTGATATTTTTGGACTACATATATATGGATTAGATATTATGTGGAGTATATGTATATGTGTTTTTGGAAGGTACATTATGTTGAATTGGTATAATTTAATATCTTGATTATATATGATGTGTGCGATCTTTTTAATGACTTGTCATGTTACCATCTTAATTACTCATAGGAAATGAACTTAATTAAAATATTATTCAAACTAAATTTTACATAATTAACTAATTGAACTTAATTTAACCTAATTGAACTTAATGAACTTTATTCAATTATAATGAACATAATTAACCTAATTTAACCTAATTGAACTTAATGAACTTATTTCAATCATAATGAACATAGTTAACTTAATTGAACCTGTTAGAACATAATGAACAAAAAATGAGAGATATAATGGTCCTCATGACCAAAAGTCTATCAACTCATACATGAAATTGACCAAAAGTTTATCAATTACATATTACATAAAGTGTATCAAGCCTATTTATAATAATTGAGTTCATCTTGTAAGGGACCTACAAAAAAAATACATTTTTAAAAAATAAATTATTGTAATTCTATATTTGTGCAAGAAAATTACATTTATTCAAGTAAAGTTAGACAATTGAACCTTATATCTTACACGGATAATTCTTTATTATATATCCTTCAATGCACAAATACTAGTATTTGTTGATGCCATCTACATGTGAAAGACCTCAAAAAATAAATAAATTGATTAGCTTAAATTATAATAAATAGGATCTATCTCTCAAAATGCAACATAAAGTATGCACAAACAGTAGTGGCTGCCAATGCCTTCTACTTGTGGGAGACCTAAAACAAAAATTATTTGATTATCTTTCATAATTAGGATGCATGATTTAAAATACAACATAAAGTATACATCATGACTTTTAAATGGGAGATGGCTTAAGGGTACAAAATTATAACTTGTCATTATTCAAAATGAAACATAAAGTATGCACAAACAGTAGTAATAATCGATGCCTTCTACTTGTGGGAGAATTGAAACAAAAATTATTTAATTATCTTTTATAATTAGGATGCATGATTTAAAATGCAACATAAAGTATACATCATGACTTTTAAAAGGGAGATGGCTTAAGGGTAAAAAATTAAAATTTGTATTTATTCATTATGTTATACCATCTACAACCTCTCTTTTGCAATGCATCTATAATTGTCTTGTGTTTTTCCATCGAGAGTGTCCATAATTGTTTATTAGCAGGTTTGTCATGACATCTATCCAATTTTATATTAGTTGCCACTACCAAATGCGAGTAGTGTATAATCTTCTTCTCTAATTCATAATCTTCAAATGCGGGCAATCCATTCTTTCTTGTTAGATATTTGCGTAGCCAACTACCAACAACAACCACAAATCCTGTTGGATAGTCATAACCATCATCCTCTACTTGAGGATGAGTTATCTTATGTTTTGGCTCTACACATCGAGCCAACCAATACTCTATCCCCTCTTCATTGTCGTCTGGTACAACAACTACATAGACATGTCCTGCAAACCAATTTCATTTTAATGTTTAGTGAGATATAAAATTCACAAATATACATTGTAAGCATTCATATATGTACTATTTAATAAACCAAAACAAGTGTCAAATTGAACTTTATCTTCTTATATAAGATCTGAAATGCGATCATAGTCATCTGATGCAAACATATGATCCATGTCCTCATTTGTTCTTTCATGTGGATCATTTGTCTCTGTGGGTGTCAACGATCTTTGTTGCCATTCTTTGACCCATTCTACATTCTCACAAAATTCCCAATCACCAGAAACACAAAATTGACAAAAACAAGCAAGCTCCCTTGTGAATATAGTCGATGTGTTTGAATTAGAACTCTTAAATGAATTCCATTTAGCTGATCTACTGATGGTATCACAATCATGTTGAATAGGAATACTGTCTTCCTCAACTAACCAGAAGAAACGTTGAATTGCAGAGTTCTTAGTTGATCTTGTAGATAAATTTGAATTGTACCAATCCACAATTGTATGAGCATCTCCAAATTTCACTGCATCCTCGAATTTCAGTTATTCTCTAGCAAGAACTCTTATTACATAGGCACTAGCTCCATCGTGTTCTCCTTTACCATGTCCTACTTTAAAAAAACTCCATATATGTTGGACATTGGTTTCCTTGTGAGCTCTTCTTAACCAATAAAACATTCTTGTATTTTTGAATTGTCCTGTGCAGTTGTCTGACCATATCATATGTTGTGTCATATGAATTTCTCTTTCCTTTAGATTGTCATAAAAGACCTTGAAGCAATACTGAACAAAATCTTACGAGTGTAATCGATTATCACTAACATAGAAATGATACTCCCTCAAAAACAAAGTGTTATCTTCTATAGTATCATGTGCATATCTATATATAATATGCACATAAACTGCCACTTGCACTAAATTATAATACTATGATTGAGTTTCCTCTTGTGGTTTTAGCATGTAGTTTTCTTCAAATCAACAACTGATACTATCATTCCAACTGGAAATGTGTTCTTTCATGTGCGAAATTGTCCATCAAGCCATCGGGCATGTTGGGAGTGTTTCACATATTTTGGAACAATATGACTCTTAAACTCATTGATAAATGCATTCACACTATTTTGTTCTATAATCAAATCTAAACGTTTCCCAACCTTGCCATCCTTTAAAGAGTACTCAATATTTTTTAAATCTTCTAACATCAACCAATTTTTGTCCAAACTCATTTGAAACATGTTCATGCAAATATTCACCTATCAATGAATAGTTCCCACATACATTGCAAAGACCAGAAATACATGCACTTGAAAGAAATAATTTCTCATTAGATGGTTACAAAATAAACTTGCAATAAAATCTTTGATAGTTTCAAGTGGCATGTAAACACCACAATCCCAAAAAATATCATTAGCATGCAATGTACAATGTATATATCAAAAAACATCATAATAATAATGAAATTGAACATGATTTTTACAACATTTGTTTATTGATTTTAACATACTAGGGTTTGCATTTTTCAAATGATCTTTTACTAATACACAAATTCATTAACACAGATTCATCTAAATTTTTTTATAAAATTCAGTTTGAGTCATGTCTAGAAGATATTTTGGATGAGGATCATGAATTTTTTATCCCACCCTTAACTTCAAAACATCTCTAACATTAGATGAAACTCGTGTATTATCATGCAAAAAAAATTCAGTTAATGATTTAGTTTCATCATTTAATTTCATGTCTGACCTTCGAAGTCTACCACTAAAACTCCAACAATGGTTTAGTGGATCAATTATTATGGTGTCTCTTCTTTTGGCTGCTCTTGACAATGTTCTACGATGTATATTTAAATATGCACTTATATCACTTAACATTCTTTTATTGGCAGTTATTTTGTTAACTATACCAGTTGTTATAACTCATCGTGCCACATTCTTATCTTTTGATCGACTTCTTTTTCCGATAGAAACAACGACACTAGCAATTGTAGATACACCTTGCTTATATGATTCATCCTTCCTTTTTTATTTTGTATAAATTCCTAATTTTTTCACAACTTTACGCATTTTTAACATTTTCATTAATTGTAGCATTAGTTGACATTGAAATCCTAGCTTTTTATTATAGAAAAAATGTTTATATAATCTATTAGCATGTGTTCTAATTTGTCTCTAAGAAACTAAACCATTAAGATTATCTAGCACATTGCTTTCAATATTAAACAAATTACATTCATTTTCATTCAAAGAGGGTGGTGTATTATTTTTAATTTTTAATTAATTTCCTTTAGGTGTAACATTAATATCATTAAATGCATATCTAGCTTCCTTTAAATCTTCAATTTTATTTCCAATATACTCTTGGGGATTTAAAAACATACCAAGATTTGCATCAACATGAACATTTTCATCACCAGCCAAAGTTTCATCTAAAAATGCACCCGTATTTGGTTTTACATTGCTCGTGTCCATCATGGTCTCTTCAACGGTTTCATCTACAATAGGCACAAAACTAGATGCTTTAGTGTTCTTCAATTGTTGTAGTCGTGATCTTCTATCTCTTTGGTGTTTTGCCTCCTTCTCTCTTTGTGCTTGAAATTACTCTACTGTCATTGTCTTCATTTGTTTCTTTTGACGTTGCTTTGAACCCATCTTTACAAAGTCCTCTTGATTAAAAAATTGATTCCTTAACAACAAAAATTCAAAATTGGTCTTTTTGCAAATTCTAAGTAAATGATAGTAAAAAAGTGAGCCAAACATTGTAATTTTTCTCTGTCAGTACGAATCCCAATGACAAGGTCTATAATTATTGCATTATGTTCTTTTTTTTATAGTAACATCTATTTTTATATTGGGGCCCCATTTTAAAAACGAGAACCCACTATTCATATAATGGGGCGTTGTTTTAAAAAATGAGACCCTGCTATGTAAATTAATAGTAAAAAGGATAATGGGGCCCCGTTTTATAAATTTTGAAATCACAATCTACCATGTGCATCAGGTTTAGGTTCGGGAAAGACATGGAATGCTCAAACCTTAGACTTGGACCTACAAGTTCAAGCTTATATTCATGACATGCTCAAATACTGACTTTTACCAATTTTTTTCCTACCTATTATCAAAGAATTTTTTGACCAAATTAAAATCCATTTCAGATTACACTATGTATATTCTGAATATGTAATTTTTAAAAAAAATTGTTTATTTTCTCTATTTTTCAATTAATTTATACTCAAGCTAGTTCTTAAACTTGAAATATTAATTGATTCTATTTATTTAATAACGTTTTGTTTTAATGTTTTTTGAAAAAAAAATTATATGTCATCAATCTACACAATTCTTTTCTATTTGAAAAAACAAATTCAAAAAATGATAAGTTTAGGTCAAATTATGTGGGCAGTACACAATGAGTTTTTAAAACGACAATTAGAGCCAATTAAAATTAATAAAAAAAATAAAAAATATTCAAGAAAAAAAAATTTATTATTATTTCCCAAGAGGGTTTGAAAAAAAACTTTCATTTGTGTCAAAAAGTGTGGGACGTACACGTGTATGGTATGGTCCTAAAACATGCATTTTTAAAAAGTGGTTTTTAGAAATCCCCTTTTAAAGTCAATTTCTATTATCTGGGTATTAAAATAAATTACATATTTGGAAACTAGACTTTGAGTGCTATATTTTCTATTACTAACTTTTTTCAAGATTCAATCTCTAAGTGCTTCAAATTTTCAGCTCAAATGTGGCAAAATCTGAAAATCAAGGAAAACACTTCCACTTTTTGGCCAAAAAGTGGACTCAAATTCTTGCACTAACCCATATGACAGAGGAGGATAATTCACATCCGGTGAGTTTGATTCATTTTGTGAAAAGAATGGAATTAGAAGACAATTATCTTCTCTTAGAACCCCTCAATAGAATGGAGTTGTTGAAAGGAAGAACAAAACTATTTTGGATGTTGCTAGGACTATGTTGATTGAAGGGAATGTTTCGAAGACCTTTTGGAGAGAAGTTGTTAGCATTGTTGTATACACATTCAATTGGGTGCATATAAAAGGTGATTCCAGTAAGACTCCTTATGAGTTATGGTTTGGTCATGTTCCTATAGTTAGATATTTTAGAATTTTTGGAAGCAAATGTTATATCAAAAGAAATGAGGATATATGAAAATTTGATGCAAGATATGATGAAGGAATTTTCTTGGGTTATTCTATTAAGAGCAATTCTTACCGGTGTTACAATGAGAGGTTGAGAAAGATAGTGGAAAGTATAAATGTGAAGGTTGATGAATGTTATGGAAAGCAGATTAGAGCATGCAGATATGAGTTTGAGTTTGATGATCAGGATGTTATTTCAAAGCATGTTCTTACTGAGAGCCTAAAGAAGAATGATCTTGTAGTGACAGTTAATCCAGATATTGCTACTACTAGAGAAGAAGTTCAAGAACCTGAGAATCAAAATAATCAGAGGACTCTGAGGTATGTGAGATTAAATCATTCAGAAAATCAGATTATTGATGATAAAAATAAAGGTGTGATGACTAGGAGAAGGATTGTTGTTGAAGAGATATGTTTGATTTCCAAGATTGAACATAAATATGTTGCTGAATCTTGTAAAGATGAGAATTGGATAAAAGCTATGGAAGAAGATTTGAATTAGATTGAGAAGAGAAATACATGGGAACTTGTTTCGAGACCAAAAGGCAAGAATATGATTGGTACAAAATGGGTATTTAGAAATAAATTTAATGAAGCCAATGAAGTGGTTAGAAACAAAGCAAGATTGGTATGTAAAGGATACTCACATATGGAAGGAATTGATTATGAGGAGACTTTTGCTCCGGTAGCTAGAATTGAAGTTTTTAGATTACTTCTTGCATATGTTGCTTATAAGAATTTCAAGGTATATCAGATGGATGTGAAGTCGGCCTTTTTGAATGGTGATTTGGAAGAGGAAATCTAAATTGAGCAATCAGATGGATTTTCATTATCAGATGAAGGAGACATGATATGCAGATTGAAGAAAGCATTGTATGGACTTAAACAAGCCCCTAGAGCTTGGTATGCTAGATTGGATAGGTATTTGATGAAGTTAGGATTCTATAAAGGTACTACTGATAGTAATTTATACTTTAAGGTTGATAATGATAACAATTTGATTGTTGAAGTCTTTCTTGATGACATTATTTTTGGAGGAGATGATTATTTGAGTATGAGGTTTGTAGATGATATGCAAAAAGAGTTTGAGATGTTTATGATAGGTGAGATGACATTATTCTTAGGATTGGAGATTACACAGACTAATAAAGGCATTTTCATTTCTCAATCAAAGTATGTGAAGGAATTGTTGAAGAAGTTTGGGTTAGATAACTCCAAACCTATTGGAAATCCTATGGTGACTGGATGCAAGATGTCTAAGCATGATGAGTCTCCAAAATTTAATCAAACCTTGTATAGATTTATGGTTGGTGGATTGCTATACTTGACTCAGACTAGACCAGATATTATGCATGTTGTTTGTCTTTGTGCAAGATTTCAAGTTGATCCTAAAGAAAGTCATGTTACTGCTATGAAGAGGATTTTCAAATACTTAAAGGGGATAATTGACTATGGTTTATGGTATCCAAAGAATGATGATTTCATGCTATGTGCTTATACTGATGTTGATGACCAGAAGAGTACCTCTGGTGGTGCATTATTTTTGGGAAAGAAGTTGGTTTTTTGGGAAAGTAAGAAGCAAGATACTATTTCTCTATCTACTATAGAAGATGAATACATTGTTGCTACTAGCAACTGTACTTAGGTAGTTTGGATGAAATAGATGTTGAAGGACATTAGAGTTGTTTATGATGAGTCTAGTATTATATATTATGATAATTCAAGTGCTATTAATATTTCCAAGAATCCGGTATTGCATTCTAAAATAAAGCATATATTAATCAAGTATCATTTCTTGAGGGAGAAAGTCAGTGAGGAAGAAGTCAAATTGGAATTCATATCTACAAAGGAATCAGATTATAGATATCTTTACTAAGCCTTTGCTTGCAAAAACATTTGTATATCTAAGAGATAAGTTAGGGGTCTCTACCTCTACTAATGAGAACTAGATGCATTGAGATGCATCAATCTAGTGGACTTCATAGTCTTATCTTCTTATTTGGATTGATAAGTAAGTGTTGCAACTCAACAAGACTAGTCAGTGTATGGTTCAATGGTTTGTGTTTGGGGGAGAGAATCATAATTTGCATATTCTTAGAGGGAGATATTATGTTTTTAGGGCCTTTTTTGCATTGATGTCAAAGGGGGAGAGAAGCATATGAAAAACTTCCTTATCTTGGAAGCTTTGTGTCCATGATCTCAAGGGGAGATTGTTGGTGTTGATTGCTTTCTTTGCATTGATTTTTTTTCACATCCATATGTTGCCATCGATGCTAAAGGGGGAGATTGTTGGATATTGTTGCTGCTAGGATATATTGTTTTCATTGATGTTAACATAATCCTGTGTTATGGTAGTTCAAAGAGTTGGGTTGGTTATTTCAGTTGGTATGTTGCAGATTTGTTCGTGCAGATTTGTGATTTTCAATAATGAAGTGTCTCTAGTTGATTCAGTGTTGGTTTCATGATGCTACGTGGTGATTTGGTCAAGTTATGGATTCTGGTATGAGGATTGGTTTTTCAGTGTTCATTGTTGCAGTGTTCTAGTATTTGATCCATTGTGCTCCGGAATGGTTATATCTTGAGTTGTGGATTTGGGAGAGTGTTTGGGATGTTCACGTGTATCTTCAATTCAGATGGTTCGTGATTTGGTGCTCTGCAAGTTATCTTTCTACTCCTAGTTGCTACTGTTGAGTGTTGTTGAGCATAAGCATGTTAATTGATGAATATTTGATTAAGTGGTGTTGGTGCATCTATTGCAGATGGTTCTAACATGCTTGTAGGTGTTTCCTAATTGTGTCCTATTTGTTTTGCCAGTCTGCATTGATCATTGTGCATGTTATTGAGGATCTTATGGGTTCGATAATGTTCTTTGTGTTATAAGGTGTATCATGTTGCAGATGATCTTGGTGAGATTTCTGGTGGCATTGCATGTTGGCTGATTTGATTTGGGTCCATGTTATGTCGTCATGGCATTGTATTGGTCTAACAGTTGATCTATGTATCATGTAATTTAATTTTATAATTAGGTCTTAAGGGTTGAGCCAACCTTGTAGTCAAGGTTGATGATTTGTATAAATAGGTGTCATATTCATATAATTTGGATATCAAGATTGTGTCTGCATTATCTGAGGGCAGTGTATGTGCGAATAAGTGAATTCATCTTTCGGTGAGAAGTGTAGAGAAGAGTGTATTGTAGGGCAGACAAATGTTCTTAACCAAAACTCTCATCAGGCATTGGGAGATGCTATTCTTTTAGTTCATGTAATCTGGATTGTTGTTTGATCTTTGTAAGGGAATGAGCCTTCCTCAGGGTTGTAGCCATTCTTGTTTTTGAGCAGTGAGCTCTAGGTAGTGTGCCTGAATGCATATGCATTCCCCATTGTAATATTTTCATATATTACTATAAAGTATCATTTTATTATGGGTAGGTTCCTACCATGGTTTTTACCTTAACTGGGTTTTCCATGTCAAAATCTTGGTGTTATGTGTGTTGTTGTTATTGTGCTTATCCTTGTTCTTGTTGCAATTTATTAGATATGAAGTTGTGCTTAAATTGTAAAATCCGGTGAAAAATGATTCACCCCCCTTCTCAGTTTTACTTCATTGTTGTTGCCAATAGTATCAACAATATGAGCAATGCCATGCAACAAATCTACACCTATATTATCACTTTGAACCATTCTTTTCAATCCTTTAATCAAGGGGATTGCCTCACTATTAGGGTATTGTTGACCCATCCATTGTTGAAGATTTTCAAACTCATTATCAATCTTCTCCAATTGGTCAATAGTAACTCTATATTTTTATTCATCCTTATCATGATAATTATGAGGTGAATGGGGATATGTGATGGCATTTGTTGGATTAGAGGAAGCACTGACATTCACATGGAATGGGTTAGTCAAATGAGGCTCTATATCCTTAGTGTTTTCATCTTGGGAAGCCTTAAGTCTATAACTTCTTCTCTCTAAAATATTGTATGTGGGGCTAAGGGTAACAAAACTCATGCACAAAGAGGGAAAATTGAATGCAAATATTTGAAACAATGATTAAACAATGAAAATACTTTGTAAAGTGATTGATTAACCAATGAATAAACCAATGTGATTTATGATATTAAATATTAGACTCATCTAAATCTAAACATAACATGTCATAATAATCAAATCTGAAAACACAATTGAGAAATTATGCAACCCACAAGTCAAATTTAGAAGAATAAATTAGGGTTTTTATGAAATAATTAACCTCTAAATTTATCTAATTCAATTGCATATATGATTTATCAATGCAAGTATTAAGTGCAATCAAATAAAGATTTGAGACAATAAATAAAAAATAAGCATGAAAGAAGTTGGGTTCACCAAAATGTAATGGTGTAAAATTAGGGTTTTACCAATTAAGATAATAAAACCACTAATCTTACTAATCTAATCATTACAATAAGAGCGGTAAATCCAAGATATAGCCACAAATCAATTAGGAAAAAGTTTAAAATACTGATTAGATTTACTTATTTGTTTGCCACCCCCTTTTGAGTTGAAATTGGATATAAATTGTGAATTTTAGGGTTAAGTAATGGATAATTAAAGTAAAACAGTAATAATAGAGTGATACAGACATCAAACAAAGCCACAGATGGGGATCTAAGTAGAAGAAGAGGATCGAAACTTGTTGCTGGAAATTTAGGCTGAATTATTGGGACAGTGGTGGGAGGTTGCTCTGGTTGTGTAACTTTCTGATGAGCCAATGGGATTTTTTCTGAATTAGGGAGATGCATTGGATCCACTTAGAAGCTTGAGAAAAATTCTTAGGACCATGGTGGTAGGTCACCTTGGTCCTCCGCTTTTTGCTTCTTCAAAATCTAAACCTATTCGTTGTTTCAATTCTACCAAAGCCTTCGATCGTAACTCCTAAATCAATTTCCTACACACGAAAAGAAAGGAAAAGTGGTTCTGGATAGGGGTTTTTCTTGGGTCAAACCCCGATTTAGGAATTAACTTTGAAATTGAAATGATAATTGTAATGAAAATATAATTGAATTACGACAAGATGCTTTCCTTTTGAGGGAAAGGTCCTGCTTGTAATTGGAATGTATACCTTAATGAAGTTTTTTTGAGTCCTCACACAAGAGTTTTAGGATGTCATGTATAATGTCTTCATAGAACTTTGATCTTGGATGCCATCTTGAACTTGAATTCACTTCTCCTTCAATGCTTGATGGATACTTGATTGCCTTCTCACTTGAATGAAATTTATAATCTTGATTGAGGTTGTTAGACATCATTGGGTTAGACTTGAAATCAGGGGCATAGGCCTCCTTTTATACCTAACTATTTGAATTTTTTGAGCAGCCTAACACATGACCTATATTTCCACCCACTTGAAGTGATTGTTATGAGGAAATAATTTGGGTTCTGATTCAGAGGACCAAGGCACTTTAGCGCCATGGTCTTGAGCTAGGACCAAGGTGCCCTAGAACCTTAGTCTTGAGAATTAGGACTCAACTTTGGGGAAGAGACATAAGAGAAAGTGAAAATGCGGGTTTCTAGGAGGTGTGTGAAGAATCAAAGTAATCATCAAGCATCGAAAGACAAAATGCCAAGGTGAGGTCCAGGTGAGGACAAAATTGTATGTGGATACAATTTAGGATGCTACACCTACAAAGGTGTATAGCCCTTACTAGCCACCTTCCATGGCCCCTACTTGAAAAAATAATGGTCGACATATTTGTATAGAACTTAAATCAATAGTTTACCTTTTTTATATCAATACATTGTGCATCCTCATTTAATGAGATTATAGAGAAGGGTGTAACTATTGAAAATGCATTGATAGCTAAATCTTTGGTCAAAATTTACATGGAGTATAATGAAAAAATAATGATGATGTAACCAAAACATTAAATCCCAATCAAACCACAAGCACACATCCTGGTAAAAATACCATATTGGTCCCTTAAGGTGTACCTCGATTAAACAATCAAAACAAAAATAAATGTAACTTCACTACTCTTGGAGATCCTCTAGATGTTGTTTTCCATAAATTAGTGTAATCAAACACAATCACACTCTTAATGAATCAACCGAGTCCAGATTAAATCCTACATGGTTCATATATAATAAATATTATGATTAGAGGCCATTCATCTACTAAGTTTATGTACAAATTAAGAATTGCATCCAAGATCTCATTGATAAATATGATGTAGTTGTGGTGAATATTAAATCATCTTTGCCATATTCCTAGCTTCATATGTATCATTTTTTTAAGAATTCCTAAGGCCCTAGTTCCTCTACCACTAATCCTATTTCAAATAATAATCAAAATAATAGGACCAACAATATCAATTACAATAGGGTCCTATTTAAATATGATAATGTGGTAGGATGTATCACTCAAGTGCATTCACAAGTGGATATGATCAAGGTATAAGAATTAAAAGCCTTAATGTGTCACACAACTACTAAACATGATAGGATCACCACTTTGAGGCCATCCAATATATCTACACAAAGATCCCATTATAACATCATAGATCATCTTGGGAAGACCCCTACACAAATATCTATCTTGGATCTTATCAAATAAATATTCATCCATTAGGAGAAATTATACAAATACTTTTATGAATCACATGTACTTACTAATTGATCCTACTCAATTCCAAAAATTAGTATGCTATTTATTATCCATGCATCAACTATATTTTATCCAAAATGATATGCCACTCATTGATCATTCCATTCTTGCCCCTACATATTGAAGTCCTCATTTCAAAACGCAACATAAAATGTGTACTATTGGATAATTGTTATGCCCTAAATCATTTTACATTGGCATTTATAAAAAAAGTGGGAAATTATTAGGTTGATTTATAACCTCAAGTAATTACTAGTTGTAGCATTATAAATTATACTCCCTTACAGTTTTGTCCTCATTTGGGCCCTCTATTGGGAAAATGGTGTCTCAACCTTGGATTTACATGAGGTTTCTATTTATAGTAATTTTTTGTTTGAGCATGAAATGGTCCTAAATTCTCCTTGGAGCTTCTAGTTGGCTAGATAAGCATGCTGGTAAATTTTCATTGCAAGATCATAGGTAGTTTTGAAGATATTAAAGTTTTTCATTTTTGGAGGGTGTGATGAAAGGTTTAAAATTAATTTTGGGGACTTTAGAGGCTCCAAAGTTCCTTGAAAACTATGAATAAATGGCCTATCTATTTTTGAGGTGATAGATCACTTCGAGAGCTTTTTAATGCTTCAAACGATTCGTCAATAGGACACACGATTCACAAGTTATGGCCTCCAGAAGTTTGTACTCCTGAAATAGGAAATATAAAATGTATCAGACACATAAATGAGATATAAAAGGGAGGGACACATGTTGATGTTTGTTTGGACATGTCAAAAGGCATCTATATTAGAGATAAGGTCAAATGTACCTTATTAGGTGGTTTTAGCCCATGGTTTTGTAATACCGTTTGATAGTTTCTTGTATTGTATCTCCTATATATGAGGTGCGTGAGATAGAGGTTGTGTGTAAGAATCTTATGGCTATTGCATTACCTCTAAATCTTTGATTAGTGGTACTCTTGCGAAGAGCTTGCTCTATAATTATATTGTAATATGTTATTGATTGTTGAATAATATATTGAGCTTCTTTTGGAGTGTGGGGTTTTTATCCCAAAAGGGTTTTCCCCACGTAAATCATTGTGTTGTTGTGTTGTGGTATGAATGTTGTTATGTTTATTTTTGTAATGTTGGTAATGATTTGTAAAAGTTTTTACAATACCCTCCTCTCAAGATTAGTGTAGGAAATTGTTCCACTACATAACTTCCTTACAAGTGGTATCAGAGCCTGATCACCTTTGGTTTCAGTTGTGGGTTGTTGGGTTTTTTGAACTAATCTATATTTGAGTGGGAGCTTGTGCAAAAGACACTTTTTGATTTTGTTGTAGGTATTTTCAAATGGCAAGTTCATCAGGGAGAATAAAGGTGGAGAAATTTAATGGAAGTAATTTTGACTTGTGGAAGCTGAAGATGGAAGATTTGCTAAAGATCGAGATATGTGGGATGTTGTTGATGCAAATATCTCAAGACCTATAGATCCTACTATGGTTTCTCAGTATGATGTTATAGACCAAAAATCCAGGGGTCTAATCAGATTGTGCCTGACAAACTCTTTTCTGATCAATGTCCATGAATAGAACACTGCAAAGAAGTTATGGACTAAGCTTGGTGAGATGTATCAAGCCAAATCTTTATTAAATCAGATTTTCTTAAGGAAGAAATTGTATTCCTTGAAGATGAAAGAAGGTGGACAAATTGCAGACCACCTAGAAGATTTTAATATGTTGGTGGCTCAATTAGTATCTGTTGGTGTTAAGATGGATGAAGAGGAGAAATGCCAAATCTTGCTTTGTTCTTTACTTGATTCATCGGATTCTCTTGTTATGGCTATTGGTAGTACTTATGTTATTTTGAAGTTTTAAGATGTGGTGGGTGCCCTACTTGGTGAAGAGATGCGAAGGAAGGTATCCATGAGTTCGAAGGAAGACCTAACTTTTCGAAGAAGACCTAATGAAAAAGGAAAGAAGAATAAGAAGCGCAATAAGTCTAAATCCAAAGGGGGATCCAAATCTTCTGGAAAGTCCAATGTCATATGCTGGAATTGCAATAAACCAGGTCACATCCATAAGGATTGCAAAGAATAAAAGAAGAAGAAAAAGAAGTTTGATTATGATTCCGAGTTTGAGAAGGGAGATGGTGACGCATTTCTTTCAGCTTTGGCTACTCATGCAGGTAATGATGCATGGTTAATTGACTCAGGCACTCATCTTTTCATATGAATTCTGATAAAGATTGGTTTTTTGAATATGAATAATTTAATGGAGGTAAGGTTTACTTGGGTGATGATTCACATTTAAACATTGTTGGTTGAGGTAAAGTTAGAATCAGGTTTCCTGATGGTAGAATAAAAAGGATTAGTGGTGTGTTGCATATCATTAGATTAAATGAAATTTACTATCTGTAAGCAAACTGATAGATGCAGGTGTGTAGGTAGTCTTTTCAAATGCAAGATGTAAGATTATTAAGAGTGCTATGGTGATTACTAGAGGTGTTAGGTTTGATACTTTGTACAAGCTAGAATCATACACTATTGAGTATAATAGCACTTTTGTAAAAAGAAAATTTGTGGATACTTCATTGGAAGACTTAAGGGTTTCACCTTCAATGGATGGACATGGCCTTTGGGTACCTAAGGGTGCTCTTTATTTTGAAGAAAAATTACCTGTAGAGAAGCCTATGTTATGGAACCAAATACTTGGCCACATTGGAGAAAAGGGTCTAAGGACCTTGAAAAATAAAAACCTTGTTGAAGGTTTGAATGATTCTAATCTTGACTTTGATTTATGTGAGCATTGCATTTATGGAAAATGAAACCGCATTCAGTTTTACTCGAGTTCTCATAAATCTTGTGATGCTTTGGATATTATTCATTTTGATGTGTTTGGTCCTGTAGATGTTCCTTCAATTGGAAAATGCACATCTTATGTTTCATTTATTGATAATTTTAGTAGAAGGACACGGGTATACTTTCTAAAGAGTAAATATGAAGTTTTCAATCATTTTAAAGAATTTAAAGAAATGGTTGAATTGTAGATTGGAAAGAAAATTAAATGTTTGATGTTTGATAATGGCGGTGAATTTTGCTCTAATGATTTTGATAGATTTTGTAAAGACTGTGGTATTAACAGATAGAAGACAAATCTGTATTCTCCACAACAAAATGGGGTTGCCGAAAGAATGAACATGACACTTATGGAGAAGGTTAGGAGTATGCTAAGTGGTGTTGGTCTAGAACAAAATTTTTGGGCTGAAGTTGTTTCCACTGCTTGCTACCCAATTAACAGGTCTCCTACATCAGCTCTTGTTGATAAAAACACCTATGGAAGCATGGTCGAGTCATAAGCCTTCATTGAGACATCTTAGAGTTGTTGATAAAAACACCTATGGAAGTATTAGTTTTAGAGAAATTAAGTCTCCTTCTGTTACATTGCAGCCAGAACAAACTAAGCAGGAAGATGTGAATCATTTCCCTTCTATGCCTGAGAGAGTTGAATCGAGACCCCTTGATAGGCAAGAAGCTGAGGAGATCTCATCTAGCTCTAAATCTTCAAAAGAGGAGGAAGACACTCCAACTCATCTTTTTTGAAGGTCTACAAGACATAGAAAACCACCTGAAAAGTATTCACCTGATGATTGGAGATGTATTTTTGCTTTGAATACTAATGTGGATGAGCCTAGATCTGTGGAAGAGGCATTTGGCATGAATGATGCAGAATCTTGGAAGATTGCTATGAAAGAATAAATGACAGCTTTGAAAAAGAATGATACATGGGATCTCGTACCATTGCCTGAAGGATGAAATCATGTTGGTTACAAATGGGTGCTCAAGAAAAATATTGGTTCAGATGGAAGAATTGAGAAGTATAAAGCAAGGTTGGTTGCAAAAGGCTACTCTCAAGTTGAGAGTGTTGATTATGGTGAGATATTTTCTCCTGTTGTAAAAATGACATCCATTATATTTTTTGCTTTCTAATGCTGCTGCTTATGATTTAGAGGTTGATCAAATGGATGTGAAAATTGCCTTCCTTCATGGTGATTTGTAGGAGGATATTTATATGACACAGCCAAAGCACCATGTGGTGAAAGATAAAAGTAATTTGGTCTGTAAATTAAAGAAATCTCTGTATTGCCTCAAATAGAGTACTAGGATGTGGTAACAAAAATTTGAATCATATGTGTTGAACTTGGGATTTGAGCATTCTAAATCAGATCGCTATATTTATTATAAATCTGATGGTGATCATTTCCTATACATTGCATTTTATGTTGATGATATGTTATTCATTGGTAAAGGGAAAGGTATGGTTTCAGAACTAAAGTCTCAGGTTACTGCTCAATTTGAAATGAAAAATATTGGTGCAACAAAGCACATTCTTGGGATGGAAATTAGAAGAGATAGAGTGAACAAAAAGCTATGTCTAGGCTAGAGTAAGTATGTGAATTCAGTTTTGCAGAGGTTCAACATGCAGGATTGTAGATCATTATGTGTTCCTTTTATAGTTGGAACAAAATTATTTGCTTCAAATTGTCCTACATCCCCATCTGAGATGAAAGACATGAGTAGAGTGTCTTACCAGAGTGCAGTTGAAAGTTTGATGTATGTTATGGTTTGTACTAGACCAGACATTGCCCAAGTAGTGGGAATTCTTTCCAGATATGTGTCTAATTCTGGTAGAGTTCATTGCGATGCATTCAAAAGAGTTTTCAGATATTTGAAGGGTACCTCAAAGTATTCTTTGTGTTATCATGGTAATTTGGTTGGAGACATGATTTTGATAACTCAATGACGAGCAAATAGTACCAAACCGGTACTGAGAGGGGGGGGTGAATCAATACAGACAAAAATACAGTCCTAAACCGGTTTGACAACAGACACTTCAAATGACTGGCAGACAGTGACACCAGTTTGAAATAGAGTGCAACCGGTAAAGCTAAGAATGTTTGAGACAAGCATTAACCGGTTACTCACTTAGCTTTTCACTCAACTCGAGACTACACTATCATTTCAACCTTATGCATAAACAGGTAATCTATTATCAGATCATAATAATAGCTAGTTCAACATATTTTATTGACAAGCATAAAGCACAGAACCATCATATGCTTGACAGACAATATCAAAGCATTACAAGATAAAAGCATCACACATGACACACATATTTTTCACGTGGAAACCCAACTAGGAAAAACCACGGTGGGGATGAATACCCACAAGCTGTTTTGAACTCTTTAGAAGTCCGCTCTGTTAGGAGCCTTGTCCGGTTAGAGACATTACAATAGGTTCTGCAAGGAACTGATCATGTTAGAGATCACCCAGTTAAGGGATGGCTACAATACCCGATTAAGGGTTAAACCCTGTTAAAGGTTACCTTGTTAGAGGATTTCAAGAACTCAATAGCTAAAGGACTTTGAACTTAGTAGCTTTGAGTTACCCTGTTAAAGGATTTACAGCAAGTTGGTTAAGGCTACCCTGTTAAGGGATTTTCCAACTATTGAGGTGGTTAGAGATCAACAAGTATTACAATGATTTGGTAATAGCAGTCAATGCCGATGCAGATCCGCTTAAGCTCCTCTTCACCTTTCGTACTTACACTCTGCAGGTATCACTTCTCTCCTTTTGGTCTGGCAAGAATCACGTATCGCTTCTCTTGGATAATCACACACAACTTTTGCCAACAACCCTAGAAAGAGTCACAACATTGACCTTATAGAAAACAGTTAGGTTGGTAGCATAAACCCTAAACCCTAAACCTATTAGGTTAAGGAATTCAAATGGTTCAATCCTGACCATTGAGCACATTGCATTAATCTCCATCGTTCATTTCCCACCGATTTCATGGCGGCTGATAACCCATCACACGTTATCACCATTTTACAGACTTAACACATTCCTGAGGTAGATAGGAACAATCTTCTTCATGCAAGATCCTTCACGCACACAAGGCTTATGTGGCAACACGATTTTTTCTTTGCTATCATGCTAACTCATCACACAAGGTCACCAATTGAGTCGCATAGGCTTGAAGCACTTCAACTGGAAACCCTAAAGTTGAGACTACCAACCAGTAGTCATACAACACTTCCATGTGCCGGTTCCCATAACCATATGCCAGTTCACCTTTGAAAAAGCACACCGCTTCACTTAGGCATACATGCCAGTTCATAGTATTATACCGGTTCTCTCATATGCCGGTTCTCACCTCTTCAGCATATTGACATCAATGACAACATACAATGTCATTATGTCCTCATACCGGTTCACATAATGCCAACAATCTCCCCCTTTGGCATTGATGGCAATATGCAAAGATATCTCTCCACTTCACATCTTCTCCCCAAATTTCTACAGATATCTTCTCTACTTCACATCTTCCCCCTTTGACAACAATGCCAAGGTGGAGGCACAAGCTTCCCTATTCCATTATGTTGCTCCCCCTAAGGAGTAGCATCCTTCAACACATCAATCCAAAATAAATTTGACTATGCAATACCTAACTGATGTGGAGCATATGCTTTTAGTTTACCTCCTGAAGGGGCAACACCCCTAATTCATCTCTTAAGTACATAAATGTTGGCATTATAACAGACAAAGGGAGATTGTTTGCATTCCAATTACAATAAGAGATTATTGGCATTTCAATAAGGATATTGAGAAGGTTGTTGATGATTATGGATATAACTGCTAAAGGATGTTTACTATCTTAATATTATTATTTTGTCATTGATGTCAAGAAATTGATTTTCTAATTCAGTATGATGTTGCCATATCTTAAGAAGTATGATTTGGTAAGTATAAAGATGTCGGTAAAAGACACAGAAAGAATGTGATGAATAAGGGGAGAAATAAGTTATGCAATGGGCAACTATTACCGAGTTAGACAATGATGAGATCATGATGTTTAGATTATTTTGATATCCTACATATGTTGTTGATTGTAAGGTTAATACTATACTATGTTACCGAGCAAAGAACCTAGTCGGTAAACCCTAAGGTTATCGCTATCAGTTAATGAAGGCAAAATGTCTACCGAGTGAAGTTTAGTATTTACCAAGTTGCAATCGAGTAATAATGGAATGCATTGAATGAATAAAAGCATTATTTAATGAAGGAAGCTGTTGAGCTGGTTATGATTAAATGATTGTTACAATGTGTATAAAGGTTGTTAAGGATCTATGACAAAGGAAGATCGACAGGAAGATCTATAGCTCAGATTGAACCGCAATACCCTAGCACAAGTTCCAAGAAATGTATGCAAGTTCCAAGGCGGGGTAAAACATTTTCAGATCGAAGGATACATTGAACCCAGTCAAGTTTGAAGATCTGATGGCTATGATTGATCATGGGAAATGTGATCAAGGAGATTAAGCGGTTGGCAAATTGTTTATAAATAAGGAACTGTTGATAAACAATGTATGCAGGCAAGTGTAAGAACATGGATGCTACATAGTGATTACCGAGCACAGAAGCTTGAAGACCTGTTTTGAATAATAGAGTATAGAGCCTAGCAGATGGACAAGATAAGTCCTATGACTAAATTGTATTGAGAAAATAAGATTCTGCTTTAGCATTTTAGGTGTGAAATTGCAGATAGATTTTTATTACTGTTATTTTGTAAAGTGACAAAAAATCTCTTAATCGAGTGGACTTAACATTCTTATTTGTAAAACCCTCTAGCAAGGTGACATTCTGATTGAGTGTTTGAAATCCTTTGACAAGGTCACTTCTAACAAGGTGAAGATCCTAACAGATCTGAGGGAAATCCCTTAACCAGGTCACATCTAGCAATGTGTTTGTAATCTTTAACAGGATTTGCTTTTAACCGAGCATACTCTAGAAGAGTATATTTCTTAGTGGGTCCGAAATCCCACAGTGGTTTTTCCCTATTTGGGTTTCCATGTTAAATCTAGTGTTATGAGTGTTATGATGTTTATATGCTTATGAGTTTGCATGTTTAGCAGTTTTGGTTATATTACTGAAGTATATGTTACTAAGGTTGAATCTGTTGTTTTTATGGAAGATTAAGTTTGTATGATTCACCCCCCCTCTCATCTTGTTAGATTGGCATTTGTACTTTACATTAAGTATCAGAACTATCAATAAATGTAGTCTTTGGGAGAGGCTTGGTGAATATGTCTGCTAACTGCTCCTTACTAGAAACATGTTCCAGTGCAATCTCTTTGTTCTAAACATTTTCCCTCAAGAAATGATACTTAAGCTCAAAGTGCTTGGTTCTAGAATGTAAAACTGGATTCTTGGAGATATTAATTACACTAGTATTGTCACAAAATATACTTACCAGTTCAGATACAGGAACTTTGAAGCCATTTAATACATGCTTCATCCAAAATGTCTGAGTGCAGTTCATGAAAGCTACAACATACTTTGCTTCTATTGTAGACTGAGAGATACAACTCTGCTTCTTACTCATCCATGAGACTAGTCTACCACCGAGGAAGAATGCACCACTGGTTGTGCTCTTCCGGTCGTCTACACTACCAAACCAATCAGCATCTGTGAACACTTTCAAATTGAAATCCTTGCTATATGGATACCACAATCCATAGTCAACAGTTCCCTTCAGATACCTAAGAATCCGCTTGACTGCAACCAAGTGGGATTCTCTTAGACTTTTCTGGAACCTTGTAGTAATGTCAACTACATGTGCAATATCCAATCTGCTATGCACTACATAATGAAATTTACCAATCATTGATCGGTATTCCTTCTCCTCAACCAATGCTGAGTCATCCTCTTTGGATAGTTTACAACCAGTCACCATCTATGTACCAACCGGTTTGCTATCTTCCATGCCAAAGGTCTTCAACACCTCTTTGACATACTTGGACTGAGTGATAAAGATTCCATCTCTCATCTGCTGGATCTGTAGTCCAATGAAGAACTTAATCTCCCCTATGAGTGACATCTCAAACTCTTTCTTCATCTCATCTGCAAACTCATGACTCATCTTGTCATCTCCGCCAAAGATAATGTCATCAACAAATACCTCACAAATCAGGATCTGATCTCCTTCAGACTTCAAGTAGATATTGCTATCTTCACTTTCTCTCTCAAATCCAATCTTCACAAGATGGGAATGCAGGCGTTCATACCATGCTCTAGGTGCTTGCTTTAGACCATATAAGGCTTTATGTAGCCTACACACCATGTCACTATCTTCAGATAGGGAAAACCCATCTGGTTGCTCTATATACACCTCCTCTTCAAGTACACCATTTAGGAATGCAGATTTTACATCCATTTGATATACTTTGAAGCCTTTAAAAGGTGCATATGCAAGAAGCATACGAACTCCTTCCAATCTCGCTATAGGAGCAAAGGTTTCTCCATAGTCTTCTCCTTCTTCTTGGGCATATCCTTTGCACACCAGTCTGGCTTTGTTTCTAATCGCCGTGCCATCCTCATTCAACTTATTTCTGAAGACCCATTTGGTACCAATGACATTTTTGTGCTCCGATCTAGGGTACCAAGGACCATGTACCATTTTTCTCTATCTGGTCAAGTTCCTCTTCCATTGCCTTGATCTAGTCTTCATCATTATGTGCCTCTTTGAATGTTTTAGGCTTGAATTTAGAGATCATACATGAGTTTTCTCTGACTTTTCTTCTTGTAAGGATTCCTGCATCCTTATCTCCTATGATCTGCTTAGGATCATGATTCAGCTTGACATACTGAGGAATGGTCTTGGTAGATTCCTCTTGCTTTTCTTCTTCATCCTCATCTCCAGCAGTATCAGCATCTACATCTGCCGGTGTAGGAACACTGTTACTGGTACTTGGTTGACTGACAACTGGTTCCCAGAAGGTTGCAACCAGTTTGTTTACCGCTTGCTCACTGCCAGTTTCCTCAATTTTCTTAGAGGATTCATCAACTCTTACATTGATGCTTTCCATAATTCTTTGATTCCTATTGTTGAAACACTTGAGAGCTTTTCTCTTGGTGGAATATCTTAGGAATATTCCCTCGTCACATTTCGCATCAAATTTTCTCTGGTGTTCACTCCTCTTGATGTAACATTTGCTACCAAACACTCTAAAGTAGCTAACCACATGTGTCTTACCGGTCCAATATTCATAAGGAGTTTTGTCCTTATCTTTCTTGATGAGTACCTGGTTCATTGTGTAGACTGCGGTGCTCACCACTTCTCTCCAAAAGGTGTGAGCTACCTTTCCTTGAATCAACATGGTTGTAGTTGCTTCAACCATAGTCTTGTTATTCCTCTCTGCTAGGCCATTCTGCTATGGAGTATGAGGAACAGACACTTACCTTTTGATGCCATGTTCTTCACAGTACTTGTTGAATTCATCGGAAGTGAATTCCCCTCCTTGATCATGTTGGCATATGCACACTCCAATGAGACATTGCAGGTGATTGAAGGTTTTGTCATTGATGGCAACCTTACAATCCTATGGCACAGGAAAGGAATTATACCGGCAAAGCATTACACTGGCAAGATAGTTCACTGACATCAACGAACACTCTCTACACTGGCACTCAGGACACCGGCACCGACACAAAGAAAGGAAGGTTACCAGCACAAAGGCCGATAGGATTTTGTTATATTATATAATGTTTATTATTGTAAAACTTTGTAAGCCAACTTGGCATGTTGTAAAATGACTTATATATAAAAGAGATCATTGTAGACATTTTGTAAGCAAAAAATGAAAGTGATGTAAGAGAAATATTAAGGCAGACCTATTATGCAAAATATAGGGTAAAGGGTTTATGTAAGAAGTCGAGCAGCAAGTGATACTGAATCAGGCATTATAGATGCTATTGTAAAGTAGTACAAGATATTGGATTTGCATAATCCACATTGTAAGTCAGTGAGACTTCCCATTGAGCAGTGAGCTCAAGGCAATTGGCCTTCCTGCATGTGCAGGCCCCTCTTGTAAGTAATATTCTCTTATTGGCCAGTAAGTGGATATTGTGGGTCACAAATCCCATCGAGGTTTTTCTCACACCAGGTTTCCTCGTTAAATCCTTGTGTCATGGTGTGCTTTTCATGTGGATGTTTTTAATTCTGTTTATTGCATTACTTCTTGCATACTAGTACACTGTTATAATATGTTCTGCATGTTTTAAGATAAAAAATTTTGTACACCGGTTAGATACTGATTCATCCCCCCCCTCTTAGTATCTGTGGGAATCCTAACAATTGGTATCAGAGCTTGGTCCTCTATTTTTAGAAGCCTAACAACTTGAGGAAGATCTTGACACCGGTAAAGATGGAAAATATGATGAAGCAACTTGAAGGAGCTCTCTCAGACTATGATGCAGAAAAATTGAAAAATATCAGACTAGAAGATGATCTAAAGGCAGCTCAGGATATCATTTAGGCACTTCAAGAAAATATTACTATTGCAAGAAATAAGAGAAGAGAACTTTGTGAAAAGATGCAAAATGAGAATAATGAAAAGGAATCACTTAATGATCAGATAAGCAAGCTGAAACAAGAGAACATGACAACAAAGAATGAGATGCAGGATATGGCTATGAGATTTTGTAAAGAAATTGAGGATAGGAAGAAGAATGAAGAAGAATTGACGAGAAGACTAAGTGATGTAGCAAATGAGAACACAAGACTTAGCTATGAAAATGACATGTTGAAGAT
This sequence comes from Cryptomeria japonica, assembly GCF_030272615.1. Lineage (NCBI taxonomy): Eukaryota > Viridiplantae > Streptophyta > Pinopsida > Cupressales > Cupressaceae > Cryptomeria > Cryptomeria japonica. The sequence goes on along the minus strand of NC_081413.1, from coordinate 591,187,746 downwards.
AGATCTGATGCACACTCAGAATGACTCCAATGAACTGATGAGACAGAAAGAAGTCTTAGAAAGAGAACTAGAAACTGCAAATCAACATAAAGAAAAATTCAAGAAAAGCTCAGAGGAACTTGGCACCTTGCTGAAAAATCAAAAACCTAAAGGTGACACTTCTGGAATTGGCTTTGAAGTTGGTGAAAGCTCTGGTACTGCAAATACTCAGGATGATAGCAAACCTGTAAGACAACCTAATGCTTATAAATTCAATGGAAAATGCTTTAACTGTAATAAGTATGGTCATAGAGCAACTGAATGTAGATCTAGAAATTATCAGAATATCAACACACCCACCGGTCAATGTTCAAAATGCAACAAAGTTGGTCACAACTCTGAAAATTGCAGAATCAATGTGAGATGTTATGTTTGTGGAAGATTTGGACATTTATCTAATCAATGCAGAACACAAACTGGCATAGGTTATGGGAAAGCTATTTAGAAGAATAATGTAACTTGTTATGCTTGTAACAAGATTGGGCATATCGCAAAATTATGTAGAAGTAAAGGATCACCGGTAGACAACAAAAGTTCTAGCTTGAAAGGTAAAGAAAAAGTTGAAGAGGTTAAGAAAGAATTCTCAGAACAATGGATTAGAAAAACTGATCTAAATATTGGGAATACTCCTCCATCGGTAGAACCAGTCAATGCTTCACCAGCAGGACAAAGTGATGCTTCACCAGTAGGACAGAGCAATGCTCCACTGACAGGAAGTTCTTCATCTAATTGAAGAAATTTTCCTTGAGGGTTTGGCAATCTAATGACACATGTGCTATTATTCCCTCAGTTAGAGATGAGAAGTTGGAAATTACTCTATTACCGACAGACAATGTTAAGTGAATACTTAACGGGATACATTTAATGTGGTAGATGGTGAAAAGACACTATAAATTTGAGGTTTTGGCTCCATTTCATTTCACCAAGATTTCAAACCTACGAAAAGTGCGAAGATTCTGAGCTAAGGCATTTTGAGTAAGAGGCAAGAACACTTCAAGCAATCATCCATCCTAAAGGGAGTAAAAGGTACTTTATCATGGATCCACCTCTACAATTGAATATATAGCAAACCCTACTATTGTTGAAGTTATAAAAATACCTAGGCCCGTATTTCAATTAGTTCCCGAAGTAGCAAAGAAAGATGATACTTTAGGTGCTTTTTCTCAAATTCCTAAGGGAGTTGTTTATGCTGAAGACCCCAGAATTTACATTCATTGTAACATTGAGGAACTAGGAGATGAAGAGATTAAAACCATGTTTAAAATTGTCATATGTGACGAATCTGGCAATGTAAAAGATGAACACAAGATCATTGAAACCCTAGGATTTACAAAGATCCTTAGCATTCCTAAATTCCCCAAGGATGTGATTAGGATAGTCTTAAGCAGGGTACATGGTGAATTTTTCTGGTTAGATGCAATTCACAAAATCACCAAGGAAGCTGTGAAATCTGTCACGGGGTTACCGACCACCGATAAAAGGCTAGACAAGACTAAAAAGGTCTCCAATGACCTAATTATAAACCTAACTGGTGCAACATCCGACAGAAGGTCCTTAAGAGTCAATGATGTAACAGATATTAATGTGAGATTTATCAGCATGATATTAGGATATAAAGCTACTCATGCAAATAGACTCAATTCAGTTTCAAGTTTATGCATTAAGAGTGCTTATGATATGGTCACGGATAATGCAAAGATTGATGTATGTGAGTGGTTGAAGGATGAATTAATTAATAACTTAGGCAAGATTAAGAAGGACAAGAAAGGAACTTTTAAATTTGGAAATCTGCTAGTATGTCTGATGCTACATATAACCAAACAGGTTCCCGGTATAGGCTACAAAGAACCTGGATATGATATACCGGTAGGGAAACAGTTAACAGAACTATTCAATAATATGGGAGAAGATAAGGAAAACAATATCCATGATTTCTTTCAAGCACTTAAGGCCAAAATGAAGAAAAGAATCAGATTATCACAAAAGATTGTTGACAAATATAAAGATGAAATATGATTTGTAATCAAGAAGGATGAGATCTGGATGGAAGCAGTCATCCCTAGGACAGTTTGGGTAATAGAGATGGGCTATGAAATAGATGGTCATATAATTGAAACTTATGCTAAAGCACTTCTGGAAGCCCCTAAAGAACCTAAGGAAGAAATATTTGGTAGTGCAGAAACTATTGAAAGCCAAATACAATCTAAGAAAAGAGTGAAAAAGGTTGAGGCAGTTGTAAGAAAAGGTTCTAGGCAAGCAAAGGAGATCAAGGATAAAGTAATGGAACAAACTGGTATAACAGAGGATGAGTTAGCAGCTCCACAACCTAAAACTCACCTATCACCGGCAGGCATATCTTTAGAGAATGACATGCTTGAAACTTTCAAGAGAGTTGTAAGAAAAAGAGATCCCTCACCGACAACCACACCCTCACATAGGAGGACAAGACAAAAACAACAAGCAGTGAGATCTCCGATAAGAAAGGCTACACCAAAGAAGAAGAAACTGACACCCAAGAAGAAGAAGAGGACAAACAAGGACTTGGCCCCACTTGATATACTATTGAATGAAATTACAAAGGAAGGGAAAATGAAGAATATAGAGAAACTATATGACACTCTGATAGCTGATGAAAAAGAACAAGTAGAAAATAGTGTTATATTGCATATGGATATGTATAAGAAATTTTTGATGGAAGTAGTAGATGAAGTACTAGATGAACTATTTAAGAGACTGGAAGCAAGAAGACAAGCAGTAGTAGAATTTGACAAGAAAATAAAGATAGAAAAGCTACTTGATGTATACTTGGTGAATTCACCCAAAGAAATTGATGACTTAATTGCTGAAGCCAACCGGTCAGTATTTTCTACTGCACACCGACACATTGCTTTAATGGTTGGAAGAGTTAATGAGGTGACTGAGGAGACATAAAATGCATGGGACATTTTCCTAGTGGAAAAAGAAAAACAAGAAGAATACATGAGTCACAAACCTATAAAGGTATATCAGAAAGAAAGAGACAAGGGTAAAGATAAAGTTGGTGGACCACCCAGTATCAAGGTTAAAGATAACTTACCCCCACCTCATTTGATTACTCCACCAGTAAAAACAACGGCTACAAAAGATCAACCGGTAGTTGAAAGTATGGATGTAGAGGATGTCAAACATAATCCTGAAGTCTTATATATAGTGGATGTTGATACTCAAAAGATCAACATTGTGGTAGACAAAGATACAACTGATAAGACTGAAATGGCTAGTGAGCCTCCGGTAGCTGAGCAAACTGATAACACACAGAAGAAATCAACAGATGACAAAGAGCAATAGGTAGAAACTCAAACTCAGACTGAGACAATGCAACAAACAGAGAAACAAATAGAGCAAAAGGCTTCAGAACAGGAACAACAACAGAAATAGGAACAGGTTCATAAGGAAACAGTGCCACCGGCAACTGGAGAAGTAGAAAAACCATTGCTTAAGGAAATGCAAACATAAACAGACCTACCAAAGGTCAATACAAGCTTGGTTACTTCCCCTGGCAGTACTTAGAATGTAGGTTCCTCATTAGGCTACAAATCAACTAATGTAACTGAGGTACTCTTAGATTCAATTAAAAAGATAACAGACTGCAGCTCACAAGCTTATAAGGCAATAGATGACACAATACCAATTTTGAAGGTAATTGCTCCTAACTGTAATATAGACAATAAAGATTCTTTAGGACAACTTAATACCTTGTGTAAATATATCACAGAAAACATTGAGAAATTAAAGGAAGAGACATTGAAGGACAAAGTAGAAATTGAAAAGCAAAAATTCTTTGATGAGCAGATAAAGAAGTGTACCGAGGATTTTGACACACTTCTACTGGAACTGTGTAATTTATTGAAAGAGTACAAAAATTTGTACAAAGACACCTGTAAGACAAACTTTTTGACTGTAGACATAGATAAGAAGATGAGCAAGGTACAGGATGAAATCAATAAACTTGTAGATAATTTTTTTAACTCTCCTGATACATTATCAGTTTTTGAACAGAAGATAACAAATTTTGAGGAAGAATTACATAAATTGGAAAGAGAAAAGGAGAGAATAGTGAATAAGGCAAAGCATCTGAGATTAAAATTGAGTCCAAGATTGGACTATCTAGCATCATTGTAGAAGGAAGTATCTGAGGCACTAATACAGGGACAAAAAACACTGGCAGAGCATTTGCAGCATCTCACCGGTATAGTTAAGAGAACAGAGACAACAATAAGAGATAGTAAAAAGTTTATGGAGAGTATAAACTTGATTTTGGCAGATCTATTTCAAATTGTAACTACCCAGTTACAAGGTTGAAACTACAAACTCTACTGACATCTTGACAACCTTTGTCATTGATGCCAAAGGGGGAGTAGTGGGATGAGAAAATTCAACATCACAGGAATCATATGCTCAGGGGGAGCACACACATTTTTGGTAACATTTTTGGACTTCACATTTTTGGATACACTTTTGAAATTTCTCATGAGTGTTGCCATCAATACCAAAGGGGGAGATTGTTGGCATATGCACACTCCAATGAGACATTGCAGGTGATTGAAGGTTTTGTCATTGATGGCAAGCTTACAATCCTACGACAACGATAAGACATTATACCGACAAGGCATTACACCGGCAAGATAGTTCACCGGCATCAACAAACACACTCTACATCGGCACCAGCACAAAGAAAGGAAGGTTACTGGCATAGAGGCTGACAGGATTTTGTTATATTATATTTTGTTTATTATTGTAAAACTTTGTAAGCCGACTTGGCATGTTGTAAAATGACTCTTATATATAAAAGAGATCATTGTAGACATTTTGTAAGCAAAAAAAGAAAGTGATGTAAGCGAAATATTAAGGCAGAACTATTATGCAAAATATAGGGTAAAGGGTTTATGTAAGAAGCAGAGCAGCAGCCGGTACTGAATCAGGCATTATAGATGCTATTGTAAAGTAGTACAAGATATTGGATTTACATAATCCACATTGTAAGTCAGTGAGACTTCCCATTGAGCAGTGAGCTCTAGGCAGTTGGCCTTCCTGCATGTGCAGGCCCCTCTTGTAAGTAATATTCTCTTATTGGCCAGTAAGTGGATATTGTGGGTCATAAATCCCACCGAGGTTTTTCCCACACCGGGTTTCCTCGTTAAATCCTTGTGTCATGGTGTGCTTTTCATGTGGATGTTCTTAATTCTGTTTATTGCATTACTTCTTGCATACCGATACACTATTATAATATGTTCTCCATGTTTTAAGATAAGAAATTTTGTACACCGGTTAGATACTAATTCACCCCCCCCCCCTCTTAGTATCTGTGGGAATCCTAATAGATCAGTTCTCAGGCACTTGATTCTTTTATCACTTTCCTTCTCCACTAATGCTCTAAAAGCTTTGAACTTTACAAAGGCTTCAGACTTGTCTTTCAAGAATGTGACCCACATCATTCTTGAGTAGTCATCAGTGAGAATCATGAAGTACCTATCACCCTGCACACTTCTAGTTTTCATAGGACCACACAAATCAGTATGCACAAGATCAAGCAAATTGTCAGCAGTGAAAGATTTACCTTTAAAGGTTGAGGAAGACATTTTCCCCAATTGACATTCTCTGCACAAGGTATTATCCGGTTTGCTTAGCACAGGCAACCCTCTAACTACCTTGATCTTACTAGCCTTCACAATGTTATCAAAGTTTACATGGCAGAGTCTCCTATGCCATATCTAGCTATCATCAAATTTAGCCATAAGACATGTACTTATATTAGCATTCAGATGAAATAGGTTACCTTTGGTCTGCATGCCGATGGCCACCGATTCACCATTCTTGAATTCTAGAGTGAGGCCACTGTCATTCAGTTGGGCAACACTCAAAAGGTTGTGTCTGAGACCATCAACCTAGTACACATTGTCAGCACTAGTCTTTCCATTTAGAGAGATGGACCCTCTACCTTTGACCATGCATGGTGCATCATTGCCAAAATGAGCCACACCACCATCATACTCCTCCAAGGATAGAAAATTGCTCTGATCACCAGTCATATGGTGAGAACAACCACTGTCAATGATCCACTCATTGGAATTATCAAACCGAGAGACAAGAGCCTTCTTGTCTGACACATCTTCTTTGACAACAACAAACACAATATCTTCATTTTCTTCATCCTCTGATTCTTCATCTGTGACACTTTCATCAACTGCCACAAAGCAGTTTATCCGGTTTTCTCCTTTGAATTTCTTGTACCTTTCCGATTTGTCCTTGTTGTCGCCATTAGGATAGTTTACAGCAATATGTCCTATTTGGTTGCAAGAAAAGCATTTCAAAGGTAGCTTACCTTTGTATTTGTTGGTTCCTTTTGGAAGTTTCCTAGCAAGGAGAGCTTCAAATTCCATCAAAATCTCCTCATCATCCATTTCTCTACTCTGTCTTGGTTCACCACTAGTGCTAGCTTCTTTTCCTTTTCTAGATGGTACAGTAGAAGCTTTAAAAGCTGATTCAGTCTTTTGAACACTGCCATCAAAACTATTTAGCTCATAGGCTATCAACTTTACTTACCACAGTGGAATCTTCTATTTTACCACTTGCACTCTTGATATCTCCAACAACGGTTTTGATTCTTATTCCATACTGTTGAATGGTCTCACCTTCAACCATCCACATATCTTCAAACTTCCATCTCAGGCTTTCTTCCTTAGCCTATTTTACATGCTCATCACCGAGATAGATATTTTCAAGAGTATCCCATACCTCTTTGGGATTTACCTTATCCTAAACATCAATGAACTCAATGTCAGATAAACTACTAATTAGGGCTTCCATAACTTGCCCATTCTCCTGCATCTCTCTCTTTTGGTCATCGGTGAGAGTACCGGTAGGGGCAACATAGACATTCTCAACATAGCTCCAGTGTTGAGCACCCATGCTTCTGATGAATATCTTCATTCTATCTTTCCATATACTAAAATTTTCTTTGTTAAACTTTGGCCCTTCCCTCTTCATCATTTGACCGGGATCTTTACCTCAAGCAGCTAAGCTTGTAACACAGAGGACCTGGAGGATGCTTTGATACCAATTGATAACTCAATGATGAGAAAATAGTACCAAACCGGTACTGAGAGGGGGGGGGTGAATCAATACAGACAAAAATACAGTCCTAAACTGGTTTGACAGTAGACACTTCAAATGATTGGCAGACAATAACACCGGTTTGAAATAGAATGCAACTGGTAAAGCTAAGAATGTTTGAGACAAGCATTAACTGGTTACTCACTTAGCTTTTCACTCAACTCGAGACTACACTATCATTTCACCCTTATGCATAAACAGGTAATCTATTATCAGATCATAATAACAGCTAGTTCAACATGTTTTATTGACAGGCATAAAACACAGAACCATCATATGTTTGACAGACAATATCAAAGCATCACAAGATAAAAGCATCACACATGACACACATATTTTTCACGTGGAAACCCAACTAGGAAAAACCACGGTGGGGATGAATACCCACAAGCTATTTTGAACTCTCTAGAAGTCCACTCTGTTAGAAGCCTTGTCCAGTTAGAGACATTACAATAGGTTTTGCTAGGAACCGATCCTATTAGGGATCACCCGGTTAAGGGATGGCTATAGTACCCGATTAAGGGTCGAACCCTGTTAAAGGTTACCTTGTTAGAGGATTTCAAGAACTCAATAGCTAAAGGACTTTGAACTCAGTAGCTTTGAGTTACCCTGTTAAAGGATTTACAACAAGCCGGTTAAGGCTACCCTGTTAAGGGATTTTCCAATTGTTGAGGTGGTTAGAGATCAACAGGTATTACAATGATCTGGTAACAACACTCAATGCCAATGCAAATCTTCTTAAGCTCCTCTTCACCTTCTGCACTTACACTCTGCAGGTATCACTTCTCTCCTTTTGGTCTGGCAAGAATCACGTATCGCTTCTCTTGGATACTCACACACAACTTTTGCCAACAACCCTAGAAAGAGTCACAACATCGACCTTATAGAAAACAGTTAGGTCGGTAGCATAAACCCTAAACCCTAAACCTATTAGGTTAAGGAATTCAAACGGTTCAATCCTGACCGTTGAGCACACTGCATTAATCTCCATCGTTTGTTTTCCACCAATTTCATGGCAGTTGATAACCCATCACACGTTATCACCATTTTACAAACTTCGCACATTCCCGAGGTAGATAGGAACAATCTTCTTCATGCAAGATCCTTCATGCACACAAGGCTTACGTGGCAACACAATCTATTCTTTTCTATCCTGCTAACTCATCACACAAGGTCACCAGTTGAGCCACACAGACTTGAAGCACTTCAACTAGAAACCCTAAAGTTGAGACTACCAATCGGTAGTCATACAATGCTTCCATGTGCCGGTTCCCATAACCATATGTCGATTCACCTTTGAACAAGCACACCGCTTCACTTAGGCATACATGCCGGTTCACAGTGTTATACGAGTTCTCTCATATGTCGGTTCTCACCTCTTTAGCATATTGACATCAATGACAACATACAATGTCATTATGTCCTCATGCCGGTTCACATAATGCCAACAGATTTTCCTTGATATTCATGGTTATGTGGATTCAGATTGGGCAGGTGATATTGATAGCAGAAGATCCACCAGTGCTTATGTGTTTACTTTATTTGGTGGTCCAATTAGTTGGATGAGTAAGTGACAAGATATGGTTGTTTTGTCCACTACTGAAGCAGAGCATATGGCAGTTACTCATGCTACTAAGGAAGAGCATATGGCAGCTAGTCATGCTTGTAAAGAATCCATTTGACTTAAGAGACCGTGTTTAGTTATTGGAATAAAACAAGGAGCAATGACCGTCAAAGTGCAATCTGCCTAGCTAAGAATCGGACATTTCATGCCCGAACAAACACATTAATGTTCAGTATTATTTTGTCAGAGATATGCTTGAAGAGGGTAGGGTGAAGTTGGTTAAGGTATAAAATTTGATGAATGTTGTAGATGCTTTAACTAAGGCTCTGAGCAAAGAGAAGTTCAAATGGTTTTAAGATTCTATGTGCCTCATGGTTCCTGGCAATTGTTTTATTGTGTTGATACTCCCTTTGCTCTTGCAAGGTGTTCGACAAGTGGGAGAATGGTGTCTCAACCTTGCATTTACATGAGGTTACTATTTATAGTAATTTTTTGTTTGAGCACAAAATGGTGCAAAATTCTCCCTGAAGCTTTTAGCTGGCTAGATAAGAATGCCGGTAAATTTTCGTCGCAAGATCATAGCTAGTTTTGAGGATATTAAAGTTTTCATTTTTGGAGGGTGCGATGAAAGGTTTAAAATTAATTTTGGGGACTTAGAGGCTCTAAAACACCCTGAAAAGTGGATGCAAATTTCATATCCATTTATGAGGCAATAGAGAACTTTACAAGATTTTTGACACTTCAAATGGTTCGTCAATAACACACACGATTCACAAGTTATGGCCTCTAGAAGTTTGTACTCTAGAAATAAGAAATATTAAATGCATCAGACACATAAATGAGCTGTAAAAGGGAGGGACACGTGTTGATGTGTGTTTTGACACATCATAAGGCATCTATATTGGATATAAGGTCATCTATACCTTATTGGGTGGTTTTAGCCCATGGTTTTGTACTACTGTTTGACGATTTCTTGTATTGTATCTCCTATATATGAGGTGCATGAGATAGAGGTTGTGTGTAAGATTCTTATGGCTATTGAGTTAGCTTTGAATCTATAATTAGTAGTACTCCTATGAAGAAATTTCTCTTCAAGTATATTGTAATATGTTATTGATTGTTGAATAATATATTGAGTTGCTTTTGGAGTGTGGGGTCTTTCTCCCGAAATGGTTTCCCCCATGTAAATCACTGTTTTGTTGTGTTGCAGTATGAATGTTATTATATTTATTTCTATTAAGTTTCTGTAATAGTGGTAACAATCTATAAAAAAAATTGCATTACCCTCCTCTCATGGTTAGTGTAGGAAGTTGTTCTGCTACTTGTTGGTTGACATATTTTGTTCCCTTCAAAAATATAATGATATGAATCTACACCCACATAAAGAACAAACCATCAATCAACAACTAGGTAAGTTATGAATATTTTTGCAACTTTCCTCTAAATTTTAGAAGTACATCTCCCTCTTTTGATATATATTTGAGGTTTTTTCGGGGTATGCTTAAAAAAGCAGGAAAGGCAGGATTCCTAATCTATAACCTTACAGAACAAAAGATAAAATACAAATGACAAAGAACTTCATGTCCAGTCATACACTAACTAAGTTCAGATTGCATAATATCATTCAAAGATAAATATTATACAACAATAAACAACAGAGGAAGAACGAATATTTAATATTTTGAAATAAGGAAACCGAACAAGGACCATTCACATAAAAAAAATATAATTTATCCAAAGTAGCACAAAGTCTGATCTATTAGATAAATTGTTTAGTAAAACCAAAACATAAACCACATCATATTTGTCTTGGAAAACAACACAAAGTCTGTCTTTCCAAACTTCCTCCCCCTTTCTTTCTATCTTCTATCTATTTATACCTAGGAACCCCTTTTTCGTTTGTCAGAAATGGTTTCTTTTAGAGTAACGGTCTTAGAAATGTCCGTTTTTAAACATGATTCTAGATAAAATAAAAATTTCCAAAAGGTTTCATCATTAGCACTAAGAAAAATTATCAAATTTATACTTCTTCTTCCTTGGGCACTGGATTTTGACTGGGATTTTTGCTTTCATTTCCTCTTCGATAAGCACCCATAGAATTGCTGAAAATTTGTCTTCATCTTCTATGAGCTCTTGGGCAAGGTTGGTCAGGTCGAAGAGGATATCATCCTATATGTGCTCTACATCTGGCTATATCATAGGGCCTTTTTGCTTAAGCACCATGTTTAAGGAACTAATTATCAGGACCTCTTCTTGCAACAATTTCTTCTTTCAGATGTTGTTCGTGATTTTTGGCTTGTTGTGTAATATTTTCTAATAGAATGATAGCCCTTCAATATCTGGCAAAGTTAGATTGGTGTTTTGATGCAAGAGACCACAATTCTAGGATAATATTCCCTTTCTTGGTTGTTGGCCAATTTAGGTCTAGATTATCAAATGGCACCTGACCATCATTAGGGAGAACCATCTAGAAAAGGAAAGCTTATGATGGCATACATTATTCTGACCAGCTCTTAAGTGTGGTGCATTAAATTTCCTGCAAAAAGATGATAATATAAAAATTCACGTCTTACGCCGCCACCTTTGCGTGCCTTTGAATGTTTAATCTACCATTAATAATTGTAATTGCAAATCCTTTCTTGATTTATTTCTTAGAAAATGAGCATTGCATAGTAGTAAGATGAGTTGGAACTGAGACGAATGAAATATTTGAATCTTCCAATGCTTTGACATCAGTGTACAAGAGAATATCAGGCAACGGGAGGAAAAAGGAAATGAGGTTGAAGTGGGCTTCTTTCCATCCTCTAATAAACATAGGCTCTTCCTTCGATGTCACGACATCAAGCAAAAAAGGAACTTGACAATCATAAGACAAGCTTCTGATATGCTTAAGGTTCGACTGATAAGGTTTTAACCAATAAGCAGGGACCGATAAGAACAACCATTAAAAAAGGTAGGTGTCTTTGAAAAACAACATGGAGGATAACACTACTTAGCTTCCTTACACCCTCACCTTGGAATTTGTGTCATGAGGCCTGATTGGAGCCCTGATTCTGCTCACACCATACAAAATCTTCATTATTTTCAACTTTCACCTCATTTTCCCTCTGTTTCTTAGTTCCTGATTGGTCAAGACCAGGGCGTTGGTGCCCTGGTCCTCCCAATTAGGACCCATTTTTGGGCCCCTTAATGGTCACATCATTTTGGTTGGGACCTAGATCCCATGTCGGCTCATGTCAGAAAATTAAGTTGTTTTTCTATGAGAAGGTATAAAAGAAGGTATGCCCCTCTGATTTTGATATATCCGGAAAAGCAATCACACATATATCAAGAAACCAAGCATTCAAATTCAAGTGGGCAAGTGATTAGTCTTCCTTCAAGCATTGGAGCAAAAGTAAGGTCAAGTTTCAAGCATTGGAGTTGACATTTATGTTCTATGTTTATGATGACTTCATGAAACCCTAATTCCTTGTGGAGACAAAGAAAACTCCATTTAAAGGTATATAATTAGTGTTTCAATCATTATTTAGCGTCTCCCTCAAAAGGATAACATTTCTATTACTATAATTCAATTACATATCATTTCTATTTCATGGTTAATTCCAAAACTAGGGTTTGACCTAAGGCAAACCCCTATTCCCAACCTATTTTCCTACTTTGGTGTGCACAGGAATAGGTACGGAGTTGCGATCTTCAAAACTAGTTTTACTTTTAGTGACGAACAGATTCCCTTGTGGATGATGAAAAGTGCAGAGGACCAGTGTGATGGGCATATCGGTCCTGACATTTCAGGAACTCCTTTTAGGAACATATCTTAATACACTTGCATTCCTCAGATCCAAGTTTGTGGCTCAATCCAATGACTACAACTCACTATTCATATATTTTTACTTCAATTCCAACACATTTACCCTAATTTCATCATTTTTGTAATTCAACTTAAAAGAGGGCAATCAATCCAAATCTAGTAAATCCAATAGAATTCTTAGCCCTATCCTTGCTAATTTGTGGCTATATCTATTGGGTTTACCCATCTTTAATGTAATGTGTTGGCAACAGACATTGTTCTAGTGAAGATTAGTGCATGATAGAAGTTTAGGGGTTTTCATTAATGGCAACTCAGTTTGGAAATCACATCCGATGTATATAAATTTGGTTTACTGGAAGTCATAATGCTCATAAGGTTTAAGTCTGGAAGGTGGAACTCAGTAACCGGTAGAGAATGAGATCATGGTGTACATTTTAATTTTAGTGATGCAATTTTGGTTGCGGTGATCAAGGCATTTTATTCAAGGTTGGAGACAGATTATCTCATGATCCTGATATCCGGTGTTGAATTGTGTGCAAGTTTAGAGCTACGATATCCAATTATTCAGTTAGAACAGAGCTATATTTGTGTAATGTGTGGTGCAGATTTAGTAGGTTGATTTCGGTGATCAGTTTCATGTTTGAAGTGATTGGGATGACTTATGAGAAGTCTATTATCTTCTTGCTTTGGTCCATATTTGGATTTATGGATAGATTAAGATAACTTTGTGATACATGTTTCATGTTGCGTGTTATGTGATTTTTGGAAGCCAACTTAGTAAATTTTAGTCTTTTTGTTGGTACGGATATATAAGATTGATTTGGTTGATAATTTTTTAATGAGTGATGAGCATGGGAGGCTTGTCAAAGGAAATTTGCTAGTTTTTTGAATGTGATTAAATATTTTGGTGCTTCGGTATTTGACAGAGCAGGAAAATAAAGCAAAGAGACAGAACAGCTATAGGAGTTGATCTGAGCCTAACCGAAACTGTATTTTGGCATAGTTAGATGCTATATCTTAGTTCATTCATCTTTGTAATCATTTTTTAATAGCCTCTAAGGAAATGAGCCTTCCTCCAAGTTGTAGCCCTTTTGTAATTGATTAGTGAGCTCTAGGTAGTGTGCCTGAATGCAAGTGCATTCCCCTATATAATATTATCATACTTCTAGCCAGTATAATAATATTGTGGGTACTCAATCCCACCATGGTTTTTCCCTCTCTGAGTTTCCACATAAAAATATTCGTGTTATGGTTGTATGGTTATTTTCTTTATGTTTCTACATTTCACTTTCTTTCTTATGCATCTGATGGATTAAGGTTCAGCTAAATAAGTTAGAAAATAATAAAACACTGATTCACCCCCCCTCTCAGTGTTCATTGATTCCAAAAATTGGTATCAGATCTTCGTACCTCATTAATCCTAACAACTTGAGGAAGATCTAGAAGATTGAATGAATGCACTTTGGTTTGCAGAGACAACTTAGTGTGGCACTTGAAGATCTTGATGCAACAAGAAAAGAAGCAAGTTCCCTGAAAATAAATCTGAATGTTGTTGAAGGCTTCATTGAGACATTGAAAGATCAAGTGAGCAGAGGAGAAAGAAGAACAAAGCATTGATAATCAAGGCCTACAAGACAAGATAGATGAATGTGAGAAGTTGGATAGGGAGAATGCAGTCTTGAAAAATGAGAAGCAATCCTTTGCAATGAAGCTAACAAAGGGGATTGAAGACCAGAATAAGAATGAAGAAACTCTGACTCAGTCATTGAAGGATAGATTGGATGAATGTTGTAGATTAACATATGAGAATGATTAGTTGAAGCTTGAATTGGTGCAAAAAAAGAATGATTGACAAGTACTTGAAAGGAAAATCATAATTCTGAGAGATTAGTTGACTACTGCTAATGACTATAAAGAAAAATTCAAAGACAAACCATCCCGGTGGGATGAGATGTTGGAAAGTCAGAGGCATGGGAAAGACATGCGAGGACTTGGATTTGAGAAAGGAGAATCCTCTAGTTCAGGACAAAGTAATCATTAGCAAAAGAACAAGAAACCTCTGGTAAGACAACCTAATGCTTACAAATTCAATGGTAAATGTTTTGTTTGTGGTAAATTCGATCATATGGAAAGTCAATGTAGAAATAGGATTAATAATATGATGAAAAATGGTCCTACCTTTAACGGTCAATGTTTCATATGCAAAAAATTTGGTCATAATTCAAACATGTGCAGATGAATAATGAACCATTTTCAGAATAAGAGATTCTATGCTTGTGGAATGTTTGGCCATATTTATAACCAATGCAGGATGAGACCAAATCAGATGAAATTTAGGCCTGTGCAGAGAAATGTTATTTGTCACATATGCAACAAACCTCGTCATTGCAAGATATTGTAGAAGCAAGAATGTAGGTAGGAATGCTCTGATAGACAAGAATTAATTAGATGAAAAGGGCAAAATGAAGGTGGAAGAGATCAAAGATCAGCATAAGAAGATGTGGATTAAAAAAGAAGATTAAAATGCGCAGAATGGTTCAACACATGATTCTGGTTTAGGAACCTCATCCGGCAACTCCTAATGCCTTAGGGGGAATATTTTCATGCAGAGTTTTAGGACTCCCATTTCATAGATATGTAACTGATTGATGATGGTTCCAGATGATGGACATTATGTGTCCAGATGATATCTAGAAGATTTCATGGCAATTTGGGATTTCAGTGAGTGAATTCATAAAAAATAGATTATCTGAAAGTCTTTAGGGTTGTGCATTTATTACAACTTAAAATTAGGTTTTCATTGGATAAAAAGGCATTCTACTATTCATTTCTCACAATGCGAACAAGAGAAAAGAGAAGAGAAACAAAGAAAAAAGAGATTTAGCAGCAAAATCCGAGCCTGTAGCGATAGGTCAGTAATTCCAAGCATCCAGTTGTGATTGAAAAGGTATTTATTCATTCACAGAGCTATTTGTTTATACCCTAATTTCAAAATGGCATCTGCATCTGGTGTTACAACTCCATTGGTGGTTGAGATTACTGAAAGATGTATGCCTATATTCAAGAGGCACCATTCAAATCTACTAAACATGATCCAGAAGGTGAATTTTCTTTTGTCTCGTATGGTGTACTGCATAATAAAGATATTAGGGCATACATTCACTGCAACATTAAAGAGCTTGGAAATACATATATTTTCTCAGTTTATACCAAGCATATGATGGATGGTATGGGAATTTTGAAGCTAGAATTCAAGTCATTGCACGATAAGGGTTTCATCCAATTCATTCATTTCTTGGTGTTCGATGAACCTGAATGGGTCCAATACATTCTGAGCTGAATCCATGATGAGTCTATGTGGTTGGACTGACCTCAAAAGAACACCAAGCAAGCCATTCAAGAAATTACCTGTTTAAATGCAACCAATGAGATCTCCGGATTGAGGAAAGTTCAAAACACAACGGTGACCAAGGTTACTAGATCTTAGCATGATAGTCAGTAGATGACTATCAGTGATATCATAGAGCATGATATTAGATTTGACTCAATGGTTACTTGATATAAAGTGTATCAATCAAGCAAGCAGAACTCTGTATCTAGTACTGCCATATTTGCAGCCTATGAGATGCTCAAGGAAGATAAAAGGTATGATCTTTGTGCAGTTCTTTTCAGTGAGATATTGAGCAATTTGAAGAAGATTAAGCAAGACAAGAAACATGTATTCAAATTTGGTTCCTTGATTGTTTTCTTAGCACTGTATTTCCTAAATGAAATCCCCAGTATTGGAAAGATTCAGTGGACTTATGATAAATTGGTGGGCATTCTAATCAAGGAAGGATTATAGGGTTTAGGTGATACTTTCATGCAGAAATCTACCTTATGGGGTTATTTTAAATCCTTTCAAGCAACAATTCAAAGCAGAGAGAGGATTTCTAAGGAGATTTTTGAGAAATATGAGAAAACCATCTACTTCATGATTGATAAGGACCAATACCACATGGAGGTAGTTGAGCCAAGAAATGTATGGATCATGCCCATGGGGTATGAGCTAGACACCACCACACTTAATGCATATGCTCAACATTTGTTTAGTCAACCAGTGGATGATAAGGAGGAATGGTTCAGTAAGTGTAAAGAAAAAGATCTTGATTTGCACAAGAAGTTTACCGGACCGACTAGAAAGAGGAAAGTAAGGAAGGAGGTTGAGGAGATAGCAAAACAAATGGGCATATCTTAGGAGGTTGTGCAAAGTGATAGAGAACAAAATATACTGAACAAGGAGGACATGGAAAAGCCCAAGAATTCTAAACCTATTCCCACTCCTCCAAAGTAGGCGAAGCCAAGATAGTCTTAGTCTGCACCTACCTCTTGTGTGTAGAAGCCCATGCCTCCATCCAAATCACAATCAACAACATCAACCAGTGGGGAAGAGAAAAGGAACAAGGAGAAACCCCAAAGAGTGTATGTTGCTGCCACTGCCGAGGACATAGAGAAAAAATCTAATGAAGTAGTGAAAGAGGTGAAGAAGAAAGCCACTTATTCTAGAGTGGTAAAGAAACCTCAACTCGGTGGTGCTCAACAATCAAAGAAGCCTAGAATAGAATCTGAGTCATCTAGAAAAGCCAGAGCTAGCAAGAAATAGAAATCAAAATTGGATGCAACTCTCAAATCTAGTAAGGTTCAAGGTACAGTTGAAGTTGTGCCCTCATTGACCTTGAAAGAGTGAATTTTTGAAATTCTTAAGGATGGGAATTTGAAAAATGTACCTATATATTATGAAAAATTTGATGATAAAGATCAAAGGAAAATTGAAGAAGCAGTTGTTGAATATATGGATGTTTATAGTAAGACATTGATAGAACTTACATCTATGATCCCTAAAACCCTGTATGACATTTTGGATGTGAGAAGGCAAACAACAAGTTTAGAAGATTATAGAATAAAGGAGTATGTACTAGCAAATCTATCCTCAGTCATTTATAAGGATGAAGTTATTAGATTATTGAAGCTTGCCTAGGATAGATTCCAAAGCAAGAAGAGAGTTAATAAGATTATGCTCGACAAGATAGATGAGGTAACCAAAGAAACAAAGAAAATTTGAAATAGTTTTTGATAGATCAATAAATTGGTGTAAATCTACAAGAACCATCTTACGACACATCTCTTCTAGAAGTACATGCAGTTGTTCCTGACAAGCAAAAGGATCAAACATCTAAGGAGGTCATTCTAAAAGGATAGTGAAATGATCAGATCCTAGTTGATGGTGATGATGCCAATGTTGATCTTCGGTGACGTTGTATAGGAACCTCCGCCTATAGAAATTGTGTCAGGAAAAGCAACTGAAGTAGATAAGGACAAGGATGAAGGTGAGAAAGATGAGAATGTAGAGGCAGGTGAAAAAGGAAAGAAGGAGAAAGATGAGGCTTTGGTAACAGTGGCAAGAGATACTGTACCTGTCAAAGGGAAACAAGTTGCTATTGATTCAGATGATTTTCGCCAAGGACCTATATATCTAAGCTTATTGTATCCTATTTAAGCATTAAAATTGGAAACTCTTGCGCAAGACAAAGCCAACAAGGACTTACTTAAGTCCCATTCTATTGACAAGGAGTTGATATCATTGGCAGGACACATGTTGGAGAAAATCGTGCCATCTTTTCATCCAGATACATCTAATCCCTCTGGTAAGATTAAGGGTTTTCTAAATGATGTTGGTTCTCATTTTGAGTCTTTGGAGAAGGCAGTAATATTAAAGTTTTGAATCAATTCAATGTCATGCGATTGAAATAATTTTTGAAGATGATTGAAGACGATAGAATCAGTTTGGTTACTGCACTAAAAAGTATTTGGGATGCACTTGATGAAGGTGGTAACATATACAAGCCATGTCTAATTTTTCCTAAGTTCACTATAGACATTGACAAGAAAATAAGGGAATGTGAAGGCCAACTAGCAAGCATATCATAGTCATACGCTCCACAATCAGCTTCGGCTAGAAATTTTGAACCCCAAGTTTTGAATATTGAATAAAATCAAGACTTTAAATCAAGAGAAGGAAAGAGTTTTGGGTAGAGTGGCAGAAGTGAGGAGTCTAATTACTACTCAGATAGATTCATTGATGAGTAGCATGCAGAATGCTCTAAATAAGCCTATTTCGACAGATAAACGGGGAGTAGAAATGCATGCCTACATTTTCAGTGGGATGATAAGACTTTTGGAGAGCTTAAAGAAGGCATGGGATAATCATTTGTTGTCCCTTAGAAAAAAATTTGTAGACATCTTGAAGTTTTTGTGAGTAGTTGTACATATCTTTGTATATCAATTTTGGTGAGCTCTTTGGCATTGTTGTCAAAGGGGGAGAGGGCAGAGTGAAAAATGTTGTAAATTCTTAGGGGGAGCTTGTATATTCTTGGTGAAATTGAATTTTTGAATTTTTGCAGTCTTGAGTGTACAGTTCATTTTTCACAATGTTGCCATCAATGCCAAAGGAGGAGATTGTTGGAAAGAGACACTATTCTAGTGAAGATTGGTGCATGATAGAAGTTTAGGGTTTGTCATATATGGCAACTCAATTCGTAAATCACATTTGGTATACATAAATTTGGTTTATCGAAAGTCATACTGCTCATAAGGGATAAGTCTAGAAGGTGGAACTTAGTAATTAGTAGAGCATGAGATCATGGTGCACATCTTGATTTTAGTGATGTAATTTTTATTGCAATGATCAAGGTAGTTGATTCAAGGTTGGAGATAGATTATCTCATGATCATGATATACGGTGTTGAATTGTGTACAATTTTAGAGCTCCGGTATCCAATAATGGAGTTAGAACAGAGCTATATTTGTGTAACGTGTGTTATGGATTTAGTGGGTTGATTTCGGTGATCAGTTTCATATTTGAAGTGATTGGGCCATATTATGGGAAGTCTATTATCTTCTTGTTTTGATTCACATTTGGATTTGTGGACGGATTGAGCCGACTTTGTGATACACATTTCATGTTGTGTGTTATGCAGTTTTTTGAAGCCGACTTAGTAAATGATTCTTTTTGTTGGTGCAGATATATAAGATTGATTTGGTTGATCATTTTGTAATGAGTGATGAGTGTGGGAGGTCTATCAGAGAGAATTTGCTAGTTTTGTGAATGTGATTGAAGGTTTTGGTGCTCTGGTATTTGACAAAGCATGAAAAACAGAGCAAAGAGACAGAACAACTGTAGAAGTTGGTTTGAGCCTAACCGAAACTACATTTTGGTATAGTTATATGCTATAATTCAGTTCATTCATCTTTGTAATCATTTTTTTATAATTTGTAAGGCAGTGAGCCTTCCTCCGAGTTATAGCCCTTTTGTAATTGAGTAGTGAGCTCTAGGCAGTGTGCCTAAATGCAAGTGCATTCCCCTCATGTAATATTATCATACTCATGGCCATAGTATAGTAATGTTGTGGGTACTCAATCCCACCATGGTTTTTCCCCTTCTGGGTTTCCATGTAAAAGTCTTGGTGTTATGGTTGCGTGGTTATTTGCTTTATGTTTTTGCATTTCACTTTCTTTCTTATGCATCCGGTGGATTAAGGTTCAGCTAAATAAGTTAGAAAATTATAAAACATTGATTCACCCCCCCCCCCCCCCCCCCTCTTAGTTTTCATTGATTCTAACATAATGGTCTGTCAGTCTAAATATTAGTACTTTTCATACTTCCAATTGTGGAAACCCTAACATTTTCACCATTACATTTTGGTGAACCCAACTCCTTACACCTTTATTTCTGATTTATGTTCTTGAATCTAACTGTTTATGCACTTCAAATTCAAATTTACATTTACAAGTTTAATTTTTTATTGGTAAAAATTTAGAGGTTAAATTCACAAAAACCCTAATTTTGAATTCTAAAAATGAGCTTGTGCATTGTCTAATTTGGATTTATTATTTCACATCTAATTGTTCATTTAATTTAAAAATCAGATTTTCCCTCCTAGATCTCATTTTCAAATTGAATTACAGAAATTTAGTGGTTGAATTTACAAAAACCCGAATTTATAATTCTAAAATTTATCACGTGGATTGCACAATTTTTAAATCAGTTTTCAGATTTAATCTTTATGAATGTTATGTTATGATCTAGATGCATTTATCTTTCAAATTCACAAATGAAATTGCTTAATTAATTGAGTAATCAATCATTTCCATAAAATTTTGTATTGTTTAATCAATTTTCAAATTCAAATTCAAATTTTCCTCCTTTGTGTATGAGTTTTACTACCATTAGTCCTACCTATAATATTCTTGTGAGAAGAAGTTGTAGAATTAAGGCTTCCCTACAAGGTTTAATTACAAAGGAAATCGAGACTAATTTGGATAACTTGTTTCATGAGAATGTGGGTGGTTCTTCTCTTCCAACAATTGATGTTATTTATCCCCATTCTATACACAATTCTCATGATGAGGGTGAATAACTAACTAGGGTTTTATTTGACCAATTGGAGAAGATTGACAATGAATTTGAAAATCTTCAACAATGGATGAATCAACAATACCCAGAAAATGAGGCTATCCCATTGATTGAAGGATTCAAGAATGGTTCAAAGTGATAAAGTTGGTGTTGATTGATTGCATGGCCTTGCTCATATTGTTGACACTAATATCATGCCTATGAAAAGTTATGCTAAAGTCCTTGGTTACACTCAAGCACCTAGTCAAGTTAATCATTCTATTCTTACGGATACATATATGCCTAGTGTACCTACTTTCACATCCACTATCATGGCTACTTCCACACAAAATGTTAAATTTATACATGTTAGTCAAGGGGGTAGCATTTCTAATCAAAATTATTTCATACCTCCTTCTATAAGTCTTTTATTTGTGACCCAATCATCTCCCATACCTACCTATCATAGTTTCTCACCTCCTTATTCTCAACCTCTTCCTTCATTTAACAACGTTACTCCTCCATCCCAATCCAATATGACTAATTTCAACCCATCCACCAAAGTAACCATTAAGAGCCTAGCTCAAACTATGTCATCCTTACAACAATAAATAGCTTCCATGAATCAAAGTTTAATGTTCCCACATTTGATGTAGTGAGCCCATTATCTAATGATATTGTTTGTGCTAACCCCCTAAACATGTGGAAGTCCCTGAATTTGATTTTTATAATGGAAAATTTGATCCCTTGACTCATATGAAAACATTTCAAACTTTGTGTAGTGATTTTGCTCATGATCAAAGACTTTTGGCCAAATTGTTTACTAGAACATTTTAGGATAAAGCTTTGAAATGGTATTGTTCTTTACCTCCTTGTTCTATTGCATCATTTCAACAATTGGCTAATGCTTTCATTAAACAATCTCACAATAATATTGGTCCTAAGATTACTTTGATTGATTTGATTCATTGTAAGCAAGGTGATAAGGAAAAATAACTAATTTTACTGGTAGATATAAACATTTGCATTTTCAAAGTTCTTATCCTATGCTTGATCATGATGCTGAAAGAATTTTTATTTCTAATTTGTAAAAAGACATAAGGGATAAGATTCTCTTTTCTGATTTTACTTCCTTTACGCATTTTTATGTCGTGCTTCATAACTATCAACTTCAAGTGAGTCAATTTGAACAATCTTCTTCAATGGCTCTAGTTGATAAGAATGAAAGTGCTCAACAACCTTTTATGAAATTCAACCGAACAAGGGATTCATCAAGTTCAATGAAAACAACAATACCCAGGTTGTAGCGATGAAAATAGGTGTGCCTCCTTTATCTAAGTATTTTAGAAAAGAAATTTACTCCTTTTTCTAAATCGTTGCATAGCATTATGACACAATTGTTGAATAAAAATATGTTGAAACTTCCTCCCATCAAACCAATTGACACATCCAAACCTTTGCCACCTTATCATGATTCCAAAGATTTTTGCCAATATCATCGTCAACCTGGTCATGACACTAAAAAGTGTTATTCCTTTAGGAGTATAATTCAATAGCTTTTTTATAACAATACCATATCTATAGCTGGTGTGAATGACAAGGGAAATAAATCCATAACTCCTCCAAATTAAAATCTCCAATCTTTACTAATCCCTTGCCTTCCCATTCTACTAATTTGGTTGAGTGTGAGAATCTTGGATTTTATCTTGATGACCTTGTCCTTGAGTCTAATACATTTGTGGTGAATCGTATTGATAAACTTGCACCTCCTAAGGACCCATGCATTACCTTTGATCCTAGTGAGACTATTGAAGCACCTAATGGCCCACTATATATCACTGCGAAGATCAAAGACATACTCTCATGAGGGGTGCTCATTGATCCATCATGTATGGTGAATGTGATAACTGAAGAATATCTTTATACTTTACAATTGCATCAAGTAACATATGACAAATCTGATGTGGTGATTAAGATATTTGATGGTTTCTCTTGTCTTGCCATTGGTTCTATTACTCTTCTCGTTGAGGTTGGTACTAAGTTCTTAGATATAATTTTTGCTATCATTCTTACATCAGATTAATTTCAAGTGAAGTTGGGACATCCTTGACTCTCTTCCATGAAAGTGATCCCTTCTACTGTGCATAAGTGTTTAAAATTTCCTCATAATGACAAAAGCATAACAATTAATCATAGCATGTACCAACCCATGGTGAGGTTTGGAGATGTTAATCTTGATTACTTTTTCTCTAAACAATTTGAAACTCTTAAACCTAGAAGTGATTATGTTTTTAAATCTTATAAAAAATGGAAAAATGATATGATCCTATCCTTTAGCAAGCCTAGAGATCATATACCTATTCCTCCTCCTCATGATGGACTTGGCCTCCTTTATATGTTTTGGTTTTGCCTCCTACATCTTACAAAGGAAAGTGTTCGTCATCTCATATCTTTCAACCTAGTAGACACTCTCCCATTCCTCCTTCCTTAAAGGAAGAGAAGAAGCCTATGCATATTGATCCTAAACATTCACAACCATCAGTTAAAACAAAGAGAAATCATTGTGCGAGAGAATGCTGACATAGACGACATGCTAAGGCTCGTGAACTTGCTTCTCAACCCATTTCCTCCTTGAAGACTCCAAATGTCGATATGATCACATTTTTTCATCCTTTTCCTCACCCTAGGGAGGAAGTTCAACCTAAATCTCCAAGATTAAAAATGATTAAGAAAAATGATGGTTCATGTGCTACTCCTATTAAAGATCCTATTTTTATTAATCTTGATGAAGAGATGGATGAAAATGATGTTCATGATAACAATGTTTATTCAAGTGATGAATATGAATATGTTGATGTTGACAATGATTTATCTAAACAATTATCACAAGAGTTAATCCTATCTCCTAGTAAAAGACAAATTGATTTATCATTAGATCATGGTCATTGTTTGGAACTTGTGGCAGTTCCATCTGTTGTGCTTGACTTTTCTCCTCTTGCATCTTGTCCACCTTCCCAAAACAATGTTGAGCCAGATTGGGAGGCAAACAATTTGCTTGATTAGCTTCATTCATTTCATTGATTTTCTCTCTCTCTCTCTCTCCTCTCTTTCTTGTCTATAAACCTCCTCTATGTGTGTCTCAATTCTTCTATTTGTTTTCCATAGTGTAGTCTACTTGAGGATGTTACAAAGTGTTGAGATCTCTTTTTGTCTCTCTCATGTTGACTCAAAAGACACATGTGCCCTTCTTCCACTGTGATTCTATTACTTTATTTGGGGGATGAGGACAATTCGATGCAAATATACTTCATATTATACATTATATATCATAAGACCATATTGATCCCAGAGTTAAGTAGAACCCTTATGTGTTTTGTGTTGTGTGATCATTATCTTTTGATTTTTCCTTCATGGGGTATGTCATTATGATAAATTTATTTTCTTTTGGATGAAATTATACTACCATAAAGCAATTACTCTCATTGTGGTGTATACAATCTATTTAACATTGGGACATATAATCCACTCAATGCTTGATTCTTTTGCTTATCTTATTACTCAAGTTACTTTGCAAACTTTGTCTTTTGCTCTGTAATTTTGGTATTTTTCTTTCATAACTCATGGTAAGTGAACCTTACTAGGATAGTAGTCATTGTTATCTTTCTCTCTCTTTCTTATGATGTCCCTTTTATCTTGATTTTGAAGTTGTAAGATACCTAAAGTCCACTAGGGGTTTGGTGTGTCTTTCTTCTTTAGCATCTTGATGAAATTTTTTTAATGCGAACCTTTGTACTTTACTGAGAGTATGATTAGTATCATACTCACCCTAAAGTGGGGGCTAAATGCAGTGTCCTAAATTGTACTCCCTTACAATTTTGTCCTTATTTGGGCCCTCACCTTGGCGTTCATGTCTTGAGTCTTGATTGGAGCTCTTATTCTTCTCACACCATGCAAAATCTTCATTATTTTCAACTTGCACCTCATTTGCCCTTTGTTTCTTTGTTCCTAATTGGTCAAGACCAAGGCATTGACACCCTAGTCCTCAGGGATCAAGGTTACCAACACCCCAGTTCTCCCAATCAGGACCCTTTTTTGGTCCCCTTAATGGTAACATCATTTTGGTTGGGACCTAGATCATGTGTCAACTCATGTCAGAAAATTAAGTTATTTTTCAATGGGTAGGTATAAAAGGAGGTCTACCCCTTTCATTTTTATATATCCAGAAAATCAATCACACATCTATCAAGCAATCAATCTTCCTTCAAGCATTGGAGTAGAAGTAAGGTCAAGTTTCAATCATTGGAGTTGACATTCATGTTCTATGTTTGTGAAGACTTCATGAAACCCTAATTCCTTATGGAGATGAATAAAAATCCATTAAAAGGTATATCATTAGTGTTTCAGTCATTATTCAACATCTCCCTCAAAAGGAACATTTCCATTACTATAATTTAATTACATTACATTTATATTTCATGGTTAAATCCAAAACCGGAGTTTGACATAAGGCAAGCCCCTATTCCCAACCTATTTCCCTTCTCTGGTGTGTGTAGGAATAGGTATGAAGCTACAATCTTCAGAATTGGCTTTATTTTTTAGTGATGAATAGATTCTCCTTTGGACAATGAAAATTGCAGAGGACTGGTGCAATGGGCATACAGGTCTTGACATTTCAAGAAATCATTTTGGGAACAGATCTGAATACACTTACACTCCTCAAATCTAGGTTTGTGGCTCAATCTGATGACTGCAGATCGCTATTCATATGTTTTTACTTCAATTCCAACACATTTACCCTAATTTCAACATTTTCACAATTCAAGTTAAAAGGGAAATCAATCCAAATCCAATAAATCCAATAAAATTATCAACCCTATCCTTGTTGATTTGTGGCTAGATCTATTGGGTTTACCCCTCTTTAATGCAATGGTCCCTAAGTATAAATATTAGTGATTTTGATACTTTCAATTATAGAAACCCTAATATTTTCAACTTTACACTAGTAAGGCCTATGACAATGCATAAAGAGATTATGAGGGTATTATGTGTCTCCCTATTTAGGTGGGTTAGAAACTACAATACATAACATGTGATTTTATTAACCTTGATGTTCCATACAACCTTCACCTTGGTCACCCATGGATTCATGCCATGTAGACTATCCCTTCCAACAAGTATTAGTGCTTGAAATTCCTCATAATTGCATAGAGTTTACAATTTATGTTGATCCCCATCCTTCTCACTATTTTCGGGCTCTTGATGCTTCATTCCTCAATTCTCATCATTTCCTTGGGGTAGTTATTGTGACTTCAAACGTAATCTCATCATTCTTCTATGACAATCCTAAAACAATATCATCATCATCAAATCCATCCACCACCCTTGAACCCGCCTTTTTTAAGATGAATATCAATTAAAAAAAGGACGTTGATAGTATGAATTAAATAATACACTCAATTTAGGTTCTACACCTATACTCCACATGCTTTTATGAATCCACTCTTTCAAAAGAAATAGAAACAACCCACTAATGTGATGTATGAGTCCACTATCGTCCAGTACCTAGGTATATTGGATCAAGAGAAAATTAAAGAGGACACTAATCAATGTATCTATACAGAGGAATATAATACCAATGACACTCTCCTTGAATATTTCTATGAGACATATCTTATTCCTCACCAAATGGCTCAAGGAGTTAAATATCAAGTAAAAGGTATGGGCTTTCATGAAAAAGGTATCCTACAAACCTTTGATCTACACACCAATAAGTACCATTGGAGAATTGGATATGGTTCTAAATAGTATTATCCCTCTACATAATTTAGTACTTACCATAATGTTGAGATGGTTTTTAATGTCATGGATGATTTCTCTGAAGAGGTCATCAAAGTTTCATATGATGATTATAGATTCATCCTCCATCTTCCCTACCACCATCCTCACTATTGAAATCCCACTTTTCTACCTTGAACTTAATTCTTTGAAGCAACATGTATATGGACATATCAGTGTATTGAAAAATGATGAAGAATTCATATAATTGATGGCTTTATATGAGAGCATGCCTCTTAGAGACCATAAATCCTACTTTGTATATGAGCTTCATCCACATGCCTAATTTGGGTAAGATGAATATATTGTCCACAAAAGTGGAAAAAGAAATTAAAATGAATAATATTTTAGATTCATCAATAATAAAAAAACAAAGGGTGTTTCTTTTGGTGAAAACTATTTTGATGAGCCAAAAGATGAGGACATGTACGTTCCCCTTATGAGAACACAATGGTTTGAAAAATATATTATCTTGATAGAGAAGACTAAAGAGATTAATTTGGGGATTGAATTAAATCCTAAGATCACATATGTAGTACCTTCCTTTCCATCAAATGAATATCAAATATTTTCTAACCTTATCCAATAAGAATCTATAAATTTTGCATGTTATTATGCTAATATGCATAGGTTAGATCTAGATCTTGTTGTTCACCATTTAGTTTTCCATCCAAATGCCAAACTAGTAAAAAAATTGCTCATAAAGATGCATCTTTGAGTTGTATTTTTAGTCAAGGTTAAAGTAGAAAAGCTACTTGAAGTGGGTTTCATCCATCTTATTAATAATCCTAAATCAATCTCCAACATAGTTGTAGTTTCCAAACCAATTTGGGGCATAAATATCTATATTGACTTCAAAGATTTAAACAAGGAATTTTTGAAGGATTACTTCATTCTACCCTACATTGATATTCTTGTAGATCTCATAATGGGAAATACAACGATATCCCTCATGGATGGAATCTTGGGTTACAACAAAATTTGAATTGTAGTGGATGACCAACATAAAACCACATTCACAAAGTTCCATGAGTTACCTTTTGGCTTGAAGAATGTTGGTGCTACTTATCAAAGAGAAATAAATTTTATATTTCATGACATCATCCATATCATCATGGAATATTGTGTGGATGACTTTCTAGGTAGATTGAATAATAGATAGGAACAACCAACTATTCTTGAACACATCTTTAGTTAGTTAATGAAATATTAGTTGAGACTTCATCTCAAGAACTACATGTTTAGAATTACATTAGGTAAAATCCTTAAATTTATTGTATCTAGTTGAAAGAGATTAAGTTCAACCCTGAAAAGTTCAAAGAAATTATCCATATGCCTTCTCCTAGGATGCTCAAATAACTCAGAAGTATTCAAAGTAAATTATAATCTATCAATAATTTCATATCTCAACTTGTTGATAAGTGCCAACCTTTCACCCACTTACTCCACAAAAATACAACATTCAAATTGAAGTCATGTTTTTAATAAGGTTTTGATATAATTAAGGAACGATTGGTCAATCTACTTGATCTCATGCCTCCCATCCCATAGAACCTTAATTGCTATACATATTTTCCACTTCACTTGAAATGGGGGAACTTCTTACTAAACATGATGAGAATGAAAAAGAGAGGAAAATATACTATATTATCTACACTCTAGGTCACTACGAGCTTAATTATTTTCCCATATTAAAATTATGCCTTGTAGTGGTCTAACAAACTAAGACATTATATTCTCAGCCATTCACCCAATCTCATATCTAAAGTTGATCCACTCAAATATCTCTTGTCAAGAACATCCTTTATAGGCTATATGGCTAAATGGTTTATGCACGTAAGTGATTTAGATATCTATTATGTGGATTGGGAAGCTATCAATGGCCAAATAAGTGTAGATTAGTTGGCCAAGGCTCTTCTTATTAATGCCTACCATTAGTCACAGACTTTCCTTAATGAGCCAATCTTTACTATTACTAAAAGTTAATCTTGTAACCTACATTTTTATGGATCATACACATAGAATGGGTCTGGAGAAGACTCCTCTTTATCACCCCTAAAGGTGATTTCTTCCCCAAAGAATTCAAACTAGCTTTCCCATGCACCAATAATATAGTAGAGGATGAATATTTAATTACTATATTGAGAATGACAATGCAATATAATATATATCAGCTACAAGTCTATTGTGACTCCCAACTCATCATAAAATAGGTCAACAATTGTTGGCATGTTCGCATTTGATGTCAAAAAACTATGTTTATGGGGTCTATTATGCTCTTTGTTGAGTTTGTTGGAGTCAAGAGTTGCTATGTGTTGATGTGTTGTCATGTATGGTGTATGTATTGTGTTTGGTCTTTTTTTAGAAGTTGTTACTCTTGTCAGTTGGAGCTTATATGCAATATAGTGTTTGTTTTGTCTATATGACAACATGGAAAATCTTTGATGTGTGGTCTTCACAAATGGATTTAATTATTTATCATCAAGTATCATATCATAATACCCCACCATAATACATTAAAGGGTTAAGGCTCATAGATAAGGGTGTATGCTAGACTGACTCCTCTTTTAATCTTAAACCCTCCTTAAACCCCATATAAGGGTTTTGGACATTTTCTTTTACACACTTAGAGTTTTTGGTGTTGCCTTAAGATGATGTTGTGTTTAAGGTTTTTTGTCTTAATAAAATCTCTGTGAAGACCTGAGTGGTTTAAGAATAATCTTGGGATTAGTTTTAGACTAATGAATATAGTTCGAGGAAGGTTGTTTATTCATGTAACCAACAACAGATGCTCTACATTCGATTGTGGTTGGTTGTGAAACCAAAAATTACAGTTGAAAGAAGATCGAGCAATAAATTATTACACATGATATAAATTCCTTCTTCTCAGATACAATACGTGTTGTTCGAATGTCTGACAAAGAAGAAAATGATTTTGTAACTTTGATATCCATCTCAAGTTTTGAGTAAAAGAGAATGTATCCATACAATTAGTTGATTTAACTCTGATAAAAATTGTATTGTGATAAAGAAAGGAGTGATTGTCTTGTGTATCTATGTTGAATTGAAGATGTTAAACAAAGAATTGTCAAAACTGTAAAAGGAGAGATTGTTATGTATTGAAAATAGAGGTTTGTCTTTGTACTTATTATGTTCTTACAAAATGAGGTCATGCTAAGTAAACCGGTGAAGGTTCATTGTGATATTAGTGAGACAAATTTATGTTATCAATGTAATGAGAAAATTTTGATTTAGGGTTTGCAACATAGAAGGGAGAAACCACTAAATAAATTTTCACTTGGGACCATTACATTCAAAAGAGGGAATGGAATCCACTAGATTTAGTCACAAATTAAATAAGGAGTGAATACTAAATGGATTGAATTAATTTTGGTTTCCTCTTGTGTGAGTTGAAATGCTGAAATAGGTAAAGTGTTGAAGAATGAAGGTAAAACTAAGAAAATAGTGAGCTATAGATGTGGGCTTTTTGCATTCACCTGGATCTGAGCAATACAAGCTGAGTCGGATATGATCTTCGAAAAAGATCCTAAAAAGTCAAGACCATGGCACGTTACAATGGTCCTCTGAAATTTTGGCATGCCCAAGGGAGATGATTCGTCTCTACAAATAAAGCTTATCCTGAAGATCGCAACTTTGTACCTATTTCCTACACATAGAAAGAAGGGGAAATAGGTTGGGAATAGCGGCTTGCCTAAGTCAAACCTTGGTTTGGAATCAACCTTGAATGAAATATTGAAAATATAGAAAAAAAAATGATAGAAGGATATACCTCAGATCTACAATGACTGATAATGATGCTTTGCATCTTAAATGTAATCATGTATATTGTATGAAATGGCATGAACATGACAAAACCCTAATCACACACACATGCTTGCAAATGAATGATGTAAAGTTTCTCCATAATTGATAGATGAAGAATATGTAGCCTTGAAGACCTCTAGGAATCCTTGATGATGAATAATTCAATGCTTAAATTCTTGATTACTTGATTGTAGTGCTCCCACTTATCTACCTATCCCTTGTCTATATCTCCAACTGAGAGGGGAATGCCTCCTTATATACTTGCCCATTGTCAATTATGTTAATTTTCCAACATAGGCCGACATGAAGGAAGATTTCCCACTCAAATTTAAGATGGGGAAAAGGGTTTGAAATGGGCCCAAATTAGGGAGGACCATGGCATGGCGCCATGGTCCTAGTGAGGACCAAGGCGCCACACCCTGGTCCTACCCCATATTTGGGCCAGGGTTAAAGGTCCCAATAGATTAAAATGTGAAAGTAAGGCATTTATTACATGGTAGGGGCATAAATAGGTCCAAATCAAGCATGAGGATGAGAACACTAAAGAGAGAGCCCCAAATGCAGTAAAAATTGCAAAGGGTGCAATTTTAGGATGCTACAATCAGGGAGATTCTTCATAGTGAATGATTCATGAGTGGTTTTTCACCCTTTTAAGGGTTTTCCACTTCTAAAATCTTTGTGTTGTTGTCTTGATGATTAGTCTATTATTATATCTTTGTTAAAGTAGTTTGATATTTCATAATTGTGTCTAACCAAATTATACTTTACATTACTTCTTGACTCTTTTGATCATTGAGTTGGCCTAAATTGTAAAACTACAATCAAATTTAAAAAGCAAGTAAATATTGTAAGTCATTGATTCACCCCCCCCCCCCCCGCCTCAATGACCAAAAATATTCCATCAACAATGAGTTTTTAATTAAATATGATAATGTTCTTCCTTATAAGCACATGGTAGATGATTTCAAGAGACATTTTATTCATGTATAGTGCAAGAAAATCCCTTGTCTTTAGAATAAGGCCAAGAATGTGATGGCTGAAGAGGGAGAAATGAGCAAATGTAAGGATTGAGTGGTTAGTATTCAAATAAAACATTCAAACATATGATAAACCACTTATACCTTTCTATTTTGCCTTCTTCTTCGGATTAGACCTTCGGTGAAGTGAAGAATGCACCCCTTCCTCACTTGATTGGATTGGTCCTTGATGGGGATGTGGATTGCTCTACTTTGCTCAACAAGAGGAATTGAATTTGATAGGATTTTGGATTGGAAGATTGAAGGATCATGAGGACATGATAAGGGTATGATAGGAAGTGTTGGGATTTGCATGAAGATTGTATTAATTAAATGTTATGTTGTCACTGATGTCAATTAACCAGTAATGATATTATTATAATGTTGTTTTATAACCAATAGGAAGAGCTAGTGAAGGGAATTGTAACCAGTAGGTGAGTTTGTGGAGAGAACCGGTATTGCTAAGTAATGGAGAGTTGAACTGCTAAACCCTACCTTTTGATTTGATAAACCCTAACCAATTAAGTTTGGTGAATTGGTTGTATTGGTTTATGATCTAATGATGAGCAGTAATGATTATGACACGTATGCATGTTGTATGAGAAGAGTTTCAAATGATTTTTGGTGCATTGAGATAACAGTTTTTATGTTACGAATGAGAAAGTATATTGCATGTAATGCAAACCATGTGATGAGTTACTGAGTTCGATGAAGCGGTGATCAAGGAGCAGTCGACGCTATCTTGAATGATGTGCAAAGATTATTATGTAATCCTACGATCATACTTGAACTGATTTGTTTGTAAAATCTATGAGAGAATTAGGTTTCTGTTGTGTTACTGACCTGATGATTTGTTTATAAGGTCGATGAGTTGTTTTGTTTTAGAGTTGGCAAAGTTTGTTGGTATTCTACACTCTAATGAGAAATGATGGTGTTGCCATTGATGGCAACCTTCTGGCAACCACCCGACATTTATCTAGTAAAGTCATCAGAAGGCATCGGCACTGGCATAGACATCTACATACACCGGTAGACACTTCACCTACAGCAACTACAATGCATACCCACACTCCAGCCGACAAGAATAAACTTTTGTTTATTGTATTTAAATGTAATTATCTTTTGTAAAGTCGATATGGCATATTGTAAAAGACTCATATATATGTGTGAGATCTTATAGGTCATTTTGTAAGGAAAAAGTTGTGAATTATGTATAAGGTGATTTAAGTGACAGCAAAGGTCTTTGGTTATAGAAGGAGCTTAAATCGGTACTGAACCTAGCAAAGTTGATGCTGATTTGAACCAGTACATTGTATTGGATTTCGATAATCCATTTTGTAAGTCAGTGAGACTTCTATCTTGTAAATTGAGGAGTGAGCTCTAAGCAGTTGGACTTCCTACATGTGCAGGCCCCTCATTGTAAGTAATATTTATTCATTGGCCAGTGAGTGAATATTGTGGGTCACAAATCCTACCGAGATTTTTCCCACACCGAGTTTCCTCGTTAAACATCTTGTGTTATAGTGTGCTTTCTATGTTGTCTTTATTGTTCCTGTTTACGACATTAATTCTTATTTATCAGTACACTATTTTGGAATGCAAAATACTTAATAAGGTTAAATATTTTGTTAACTGGTTAGATACCGATTCACACCCCCTCTTAGTATCTTTGGGACTATCATTAATCCTAATAATTGGTATTAGAGCTTGGTCCTCTATTTTCAAAAGCCTAACAACTTGAGGAAGATTCTGACACCGGTACAGATGGAGAACTTAAGAAAGCAATTGGAAGGAGCTCTTGTAGACTATGATTCAGAGAAGTTGAAGAATATCAAACTTGAAGATGATCTAAGGACTGGACAGGAATTCATTCAAGGACTTCTAGAGAATCTTACTATTGCTAGAAATAAAAGAAAAGAACTTCATGAGAAGATGCAGAATGATAATGATGAAAAAGAAACTCTTAATGAACTTGTGAACAAGATGAGACAAGAAAAGAGTACTATGAGGAATGAAATGCAAGATATGACTATGAGATTTTGTATTTTGTAAAGACATTGAAGACAGGAAGAAGAATGAAGATGACTCGACTAGGAGACTCGATGATGCTGGAAATAAAAATTTAAGACTCAGTCATGAAAATGATATGTTAAAGACAGATCTGATTCACATGCAACATGATAAAACTGAACTTATGTGACAAATGGGAATTCTAGAAAATGAGTTGGCTACTGCAAATCAACACAAAGAGAAGTTTCAAGAAAAGTTCAGAAGAACTTGATGATATGCTGAAAAGTCAGAAACCTAATGGAGATACAAATGGACTTGGATTTGAAGTTGGAGAAAGTTCTGGTACTGCAAACAATCATGATCACAATAAACTGGTAAGACAACCTAATGCTTACAAATTTAATGGGAAATGCTTTAACTGTAACAAGTATGGTCATAGAGAAAATTACTGTAGATCTAGAAATAATAAGAACATTAATGCACCCACCGGTCAATGTTCCAAATGCAACAAAGTTGGTCATAATTCAGAAAACTACAAAATGAATGTGAGATGTTATGTTTGTGGAAGATTTGGACACTTATCTAATCAATGCATAACACAAACCGACATAGGATATGGAAAGGCTATTCAGAAGAATAATGTGACTTGTTATACTTGTAACAAAATTGGACATATTGCAAAATTTTGTAGAAGCGAGACTTCACCGACAAATAATAAAGGACCAAGTTTGAAAGGCAAAGAAAAGGTTGATGAGGTAAAGCAAGAATTTTCAAAACAATGGATTAGAAAGACATATCAGAATATTGATGAGACTATTCCTTCACTAGTAGAACAGAGTATTACTCCACTGGCAGGAAATTCTCCATCCAACTGATAAGTAACCCTTTGGGGGTATTGCAAAAAATTGAATATCATGCAGTTTACCCTCGGTCAATGGTGAGAAGATAGATTTCTTCCTTACCGGCAGATGTGTTAAGTTTTCACTTAACCAGCGAGCATTTAATACAGTTGTTGAAAGAAATTTCATTATAAATCATCGATTTTCCTTCACTTTTGATTCATCGAGCATTCAAATTAGCAAAGAGCATGAAATATGAGCAAAGGCATTCAAGGAAAAGGTGTGAAGTGATTCCTTTCAAGCATTCAAACATTATCAGGCAGCTTAAGGTATTTTTCAAATGGCTTCCTCTTCTGCTCCCGAATTTATTGCAAACCCTACTGTTGTGGAAAACATAAAACTCCATAGGCCCGTATTTAAAATTATTCCTGAGATAGCTAAGCAAGATGATTCCATAGGCACATTTTCAAAGATTCCTAAAGGAGCAATCTTATGCTGAGGACCCTAGGATATATATTCTCTGCACTATTGAAGAATTAGGTTATGAGGAAGTGTTAAAGATGTTTAAAACCATAATTTGTGATGTAAATGGCAATGTTAAACTCGAGCACAAGGTTATTGATACTTTAGGTTTTGTGGAAATCTTGAACATCCCTGAATTTTCGAAGGAAGTTGTGAGAATTGTCCTAAGTAGGGCACATGGAGAATTTCTTTGGTTAGATTCAGTGTGCAAATTCACCCAGCAAGCAATTAGGGCAGTGATGGGTTTACCCTCAACTGGCAGCAAACCTGACAAAACTAAGAAGGTTCCTATATATGGTGAAAGTGGAAACAACAATATTGAAAGGCTAAATGAATTCAACCACAAAACCCTAGCCTAACAACAACAAAGATCCACCATAACATATGAAGATTACCTAAGACAATGTAAATCAAATGAAATCACAAAGATTATACCATCACATGTCCAATAGGGTTTGAATCTCCACTCTTCCTATCTCCATTGATCTTGCTTGATATATTTGCTCTCAGATTTTATATGTGCACAAAATCTCAACAAAGAATGGAAATGTGGTTGCAACTAGAATCACATATGAATGTTTGAAAGCGTAATGTAGTCTAGTCATAAGTGGGGTTGATAATGAAGAAAGCATCTGCTTATATAGAAGACACTATATGAAATGGAGGGATAAGATTCAGAGGTGTAAAAGATAAATGGTCAGCTATGATTAGAGGGTAGGTAGAGGAAATAATAAAATAATGAGAGGGTAGGTAGTGTATGAATTAAGAGATGAATGACATGTGTCATAGGTAGAAAAGGATAATGAATTAATTAAATAAATAAAGATTTATTAATTAATAGAGGAAGTGCGATCAATTAAATAAATAAGAGTATTTATTTAATTTAGAAAAAGGATAATTTAAATAAATAAATGTATTTATTTAAATGAGAAATAAGGCTAGAAGAGGATAAATGAATTAATTAAATAAATAAGGATTTATTTAATTAATAGAAGAATTAGGTTAAAATAATTAAATAAATAAAATATTTATTTAATTAGATTGGACAATTTTAGGTGTCTACAGTTCCTAATAACAAAGTCACGACCTTAACCGGAGCAACATCTGATAGTAGATCTCTGAGAGTAAATGATATCAAGGACATCAATGTGAGATTCATAAGTATGATCTTAGGTTACAAGACTACACGTGCAAACAGACTTAATTCAGTTTCTAGTCTTTGCATTTATAGTGCTTATGAAATGGTAAACAATAATGCAAAAATAGATGTATGTGAATGGCTGAAGGATAATTTAAATAAATAAATAAGAGTATTTATTTAATTTAGAAAAAGGATAATTTAAATAAATAAATGTATTTATTTAAATGAGAAATAAGGCTAGAAGAGGATAATTGAATTAATTAAATAAATAAGGATTTATTTAATTAATAGAGGAATTAGGTTAAAATAATTAAATAAATAAAATATTTATTTAATTAGATTGGACAATTTTAGGTGTCTACATTTTGCCCCTCTTTGAGACAATGTAGCTTGTCTTGTTGTTTCAAAGAAAATAATATGAACTGATACAAAGTTGCTCCAAGATGGGAATGATATGCCCCCTCGAGAGATTGGATGAAAATGTCTGGAAAGGTCGCAAACAATCTCTCGATAAGAAAGAAAGGCTAGAATGGACTGACCGAATAGGATAGAGTGATAGAGTCATGGGATAATGAAGACTGACTCGGGTGAGTAGGGCTAGGGCTAGGGCTAGGGAAGTCTATAAAATAGACCACGAGGGGAATACATCCTCATTTTCATCCACACATCCAAGAGATCAGAGTGTAGAGAGAGAATAGAATAGCAGCAGTTAGCAGTGATGGCATTGGTGCATAGATTCGATCGTGTTCATTGATTTAAGAGGCCAGCAAATGTAGGAGAGCCAATGAGTACCACAAAACCTCCTTGTACTTTGTTGCAATAAATGTTGTCATTAATGCATGCTAGGTAGAGCAATAAATGCATGTTTAGGTATGTCAAAAAAGGTCAAAAAATGTCGAGGCGCATCTATGCTGGTGCCAGGAACGTCTAGGTTAGCTAGGCACGTATGTGTTTGTGCCAGGCACGTCTGTGAAGGAAAAAGAATTTATGTCAAATGCGAGCATGTCCATGTTGTGCAGGCGTGTTTGTGCAATGTGGGCACGTCTGTGCAGAGCAGGCGTGTCTGTGCAGAGCATAGGCACGTCTGTGTATTTCAGGTGCGTCTGTGCAGAGCAGGCTTGTTTATGCAGTATGTAAGTGCATTTATGTCATGAAGGTGCATTTATGTCAAAAATGTACATTTATGTCTTCTAGGGCAAATCGGCAATTTTGTGATGAACATACGCTATCGATTGGATAAGTTGCTAAGAGGATACACTCAAGCAGGTCCTCTAAGGAAGACTAGAATAGCAAATAGGGCTAGGATAGATCAAGGCACTTTGTGATGAACAGTGAGTACCAAGACATAGTACTTTGTGATGAACAGGGAGTACTAATATGAGAGCAGCACTTTGTGACGAATAGGGAGTGCAAATATGAGTAGCACTTTGTGATGAACAGGGAGTGCAAAACACGTAGTACTTTGTGATAAACAGGGAATACCACTAGGATAAAAAGAAACACTTTGTGATGAATAGTGAGTGCCACTAGGATAGAAGCAACACTTTGTGATGAACAGTGAGTGTCACTAGGATAGAGCATCATAACCACCTAAGATAAAAAGCAGTATTTTGTGATGAACAGGGAATGCCACTATAACTGACATGATTGATTTGCTTGACTGCAGGAGTACCTACCTATGCTGGAGTCATAGGAGAGATTCCCATTGAATCATAGGTTACGACCAGAGCTGACATTTGAGGACAGAGCCGCTATTGAGGTTATGGGTTTGTGATTCATTTTGTATGTGCTTGAGTTTCAGGCAAACATGGGGTTGCTGACGGCTTTAGCTGAGAGATGGCACTCTGAGACATGCATGTTCCATTTGTCGTTGGGTGATATGACAATCACCTTGGAGGATGTGTACAGGATTCTGAGGATATCGATCGATGGGGAGTTGATACCCTATGATCGAGACAGAGACAAGGATGCCTTGAGACGAGTGTTCCGAGATCCAAGACTGGAGATGAGGGCAGGACATGTGGCCTGGGACACCATGACAGTGATAGGACTGGCACTACCAGCAGTGCTAGGAGGAGTGATTAGTGGATTCCTATGTCCAGATAGGGCGACATGAGGGTTGGCTGTGGGCTAGGGGAGCACCTTGGAGACACTGGTGACACAGCATACCAGATATGCTTGGGGACCATGCGTGCTGGCACATTTGTACAATGAGCTCCATCAGTTCGTCTACCATGGATCCGTAGGATTGGGCTGCGGAGTTACATTGCTATAGGTGTGGGCATATGAGCATCTGCTAGTGACACAAATGATACATTTCAGAGGCAAGGGCCATGGACGCAACTTTGTGCACTTGTATGATATGATTACATCTCAGCCACGGATCGGGAGATTAGAGCATTGGCGCAGGGTCATTGATGAGATTGACACTGTGGTATGGAGGTCGTACCGAGAGTGCAAGCAGTGGGAGGATGACATAGTGGATCTACCATACACCTTCAGGAGTAGATATCTGATTAGGCAGATGCCCTATGTACTGGAGAGGCAGTTCATAGATAGGGTATGCAGGCAGTTTGGCAGGATCCAGCGGATGCCACGGGGTTCCGGTATGTATGCTCGGACAGTGAGAGATCGTGCACACTTCGGGCCATTGTTATCATATGATCAGGTAGTGATACAGCTGGTAGAGATGGTGCCCATGCCTTGGGATATGTGGCCAGAGATAGAGGATGCAGGGATGGATGCAAAGTATACTGCATATTGGGCAGAGCATCCATTTCCATGCCTGAGAGATCTAAGAGAGCTGATAG
The DNA here is from genome assembly GCF_030272615.1 of Cryptomeria japonica. NCBI lineage: Eukaryota > Viridiplantae > Streptophyta > Pinopsida > Cupressales > Cupressaceae > Cryptomeria > Cryptomeria japonica. The sequence goes on along the minus strand of NC_081413.1, from coordinate 591,148,754 downwards.
ATGGAGATGGCAGAGGAGATGAGGATGATGATGGAGATGGTGGGGGTAGAGGCCGACGAAGGAGGTGGGGTGTAGTAGGAGAGAGGAGGGTGGCTCCGTAGAGAGAGGGTGGAGAGGAGAGACAAGCTCAGGTGGTGAGAGGCCGAGGTGGGTTGCGATTACAGGTGCCAGCAACACAGGGTCTTAGAAAGGTGTAGGGATAGGTACAGGGACGGGGACAGGGGCAGGGGCAGCCACATGAGCAACCACAAGTATAGGCACAGGTATAGACACAGGTATAGGGGCAGCCATAGGTAGAGACACAGGTACAAGGGGTCGAGGAGGAGGAGGATGAGCTATTAGAGCTGAGGGAGATCTGCTAGGGACAGGCGGATGAGATCGAGGAGCTGGAGAGGGAGAGGGATCGACTCAGGAGATAGCTCAAGGACACTGAGCAGGAGCAAGATCAGGCTATCCAGCATTACACTGAGTCTGAGACAACACTGAGGGATGGGAGGCAGGCGGCAAAGGACACAGGGGTTGGATACGCCTATGTTTTGCAGGCAGTGGAGGAGATAGGTTATTAACGAGACCTATACTACGGGGCAGTGCCACCAGAGCAGTGGGCGAGGAGCTTCCGCAGACCATCATGAACAGCGACGACCACTGGAGGGAGTCATAGGAGACAGGAATCTAATGGTGGGGTCATGGGTCCTCCACCACCACCAGATAGAGGGGATAGGAGAGATGGTCCTGGGGTGGGTCCTTCCAGGGCTCAAACTTCGTTGAGGCTAGGCGGCTTTGAGGGAGGGAGTTCATCATAGCCTTAGAGGGCTCCCTATGTATCGGTTTTGTACCATTTTTGTATGATGATGTAGACACCTTCGGGTGATTTGTAGCCATATTATTTTGACATCATTGTATCATGACACTTATGATTATATATATATATGAGATGATTCATCTTTGTGGTAGCTATATGCATGTGTACCTATGTGATGCTTCTATACATCTTATGATATATGTTTCTATGTGATGCTTATGATATGGATGCAAATATGTATATGATGCAATGCAATATTTTTGTTCTTTTATGTTTTTAATATGTTATGCCAATGCAAATGTGAATGTATGAAATGCAAATGATTATTTACATGATGAAAATGTAAAATGTGCTAATATGTGTTGTGTGCAGGATGTGATGCAATTGTGATATCTATATGTATGTATGAAATGCTTATATGTGGTAATGCAGGTGCAACTACATGAAATGCAAATATTTTTGGTATGTCATTATACTCAGTCATGTGATAGCAGGCTACACAGACTCAAGAAGGACAATGGAGGTCAATCAAGAAAGGGGGATGGAAGATAGAAGATATGAAAGTGAAAGAGCTTCTTGTGCGTTATCATCATTGAGCTTTATTATGGCAAAATAGGTTATGACAATGCAGGTATATGTTCGACCCAGAAAGTCATTGTACCTATTTGCATGGAGATAAGACAGTCACAAACAAGGAATGCCCTAGTTCACACTAGACTCTCAATGTCCTCATATCCTTGGACAAGTCATAGCATTACTATGAGACAATCCATAGACAGCAAAAGAAAAATAGGTGATGATACCCCATCCTCGCCTTTCTAGTCAAAGGCATCCTACAGATTAAATCTCTAGTCAGAGACATCCTGGAAAAGCTAAAAGACATGTCACCAAAAGATAAAATCAAAGAAAACCAAGACTCGACACCAACATCCACTATAGTCCTCAAGTTTAGTGTCTCTTGTCACTTGTATAAGTCATAATTGATTGTGGTCACAATGTTTACTTTCACAAAAATGATAGATAGCACTAAACCATATGTTGTCTAAGTTTGTTGAAAGATTTGATTTGTTGAAGCTCATTGTTGCTGTTGTGTCTCATTTGAAACTGACTAAATCCATGCAACTGATACTTTATTGCGAAGAAGATGGAACTTTATTGCGGATTTGTGATGTAAATGTTGCTTTATTATTTATTGTGCACGGATAGACTAAAGAAAACTAGAAGAAACTGTACTCCTCAGAACATGTGATGCTCTCAGTTCCACACCCATTACTAGATGTAGGATTTGCCTTAGCCACAGATAGAAGCTGTTTTATTATGGATGGAAAGAGGTGAAAAGGGAGGTTTATTATGAATGGCTAACCAATCTTGGGTAGATCAATAACAAGCCATGATGGGAATGTGTAAGTTTATTATGAATGGATAGGTTGTGAGTGTGTGCAAAGTGATGGGATGAAATGGAATCCTCAAGGAGGGAGGAGCAATGTGTCTACACATGGCGTCGGTGACCCAGTTTTCACCATGGTACTTGCCTAGGGCGCCACGGAAGTGGTTTTCACCGTTGGACGAAATGATTTTTTTTTTTCTTACTTTTTTGATTTTTCAATTTTTTTTGTGTCACAAGGTGCCTATTTGCCAGGTTTTCACCAAGTAACGATTTTATTTTTTTTATGATTTTTTTTGTATTTTTGAATTTATTTTTTATTTTTTTATCTTTTTGAATTAGGATACTCTGAATAGCTATGTGTAAAACCTGCGAAGGTGCATGCTATTGATAGGATCCTCCAAAGGTTCACCCTCTGTGGTTGAGAGCTGATATGCACTAGATCCATATGTTATTGTAATGATGTAAGGACCAAGCCAATTTGGTTTGAACTTGCCCTTCTTCTCTCTATCTTGCTGATTTTTAGGATTTTCTCTGAGAACTAAGTCACCTACCTCAAATGTGTGAGGCTTGACTTTATGATTGTAGTTGCGACTCATTTGTTGCTGATAAGCCTTGAGATGATTAAAAGAAGTTTGTCTTTGTTCATCCAATAGTTCAAGTTCTTGTAAGCGAGAGACCCTATAGTCTTCATCACTGATAATGTTTTGCAAAGAGACTTGTAAAGAGGGTAACTCAACCTCAATAGGCAAGATAGCTTCAACGTCGTAGACAAGTGAAAAGGGTGTAGCTCTTGTAGGTGTGCAGACACTTGTGCGGTAGGCCCAAAGTGCGGGATTAAGTTGGATATGCCAATTACTGCCAGTGTCGTCGACTGTCTTTTTTAAGATTTTAAGGATTGTTTTATTAGATGCCTCGGCTTGACCATTACCTTGGGGGTAATAAGGTGTGGAAAAATGATGGGTAATCTGGAAGCGGTCATCGAGTTCACGAACATCCTAATTTTTGAAGGGATACCCATTATCGGTGATGATGGAAATAGGAATACCGTATCAAAAAATGATATAGTTGAGAATGAATGTATCAATTTGTTTTCCAGTGACTTGCATGAGAGGCACTGCTTCAATCCATTTTGTGAAATACTTTGTGGTAGTGATGATGAACTTATGACCATTGGAGGAAGGAGGGTGAATCTTGCCTATGAGATCGAGTCCCCACTGACAAAAGGGCCAATGAGTCACAATGGGTTGAAGTTCTTGTGCTAGCGCATGGATGAGGTCTCCATGAATTTGACACTGCTTACATTTCTTGACAAACTGATATGAGTCTTTTTCCATATTGGGCTAGTAATATCCAGTCTAAATGAGTTTCTTGGCTAAGGTAGGACCACTAGAATGTGGACCACATATCCCTTCATGAACTTCATGTAATGACAATATGGACAACTTTTCAGTACATTCAGCAGAAGTGGAAGACACCATTATGGATCCCCGTTTCAATCGATTGGTTGAGGAAATAATGAGGAGAGATAGACAATATTTTTTACAAGTGATGGCACAAAGTGAAGCCAAGATCCCTCATGATTTTGACATGTCTCAAATAATGGAAAATTGACCTTTGCAGCAACCTCACCTCAACATGGATCAAGGGAGACCTAATAGTGGAGGCAATAGAGGACCACATATGGTGCCTGAATCACCATCATCTTTGTTTCAAAAACTTGAGGTCCCACATACACATGGTCAAGCATATGATACTCACCTTCGCAAACCATTATGGAGGTCTTATGCAGAAAAATATGCTCAATCACATACCAATGCTAAGGACCAACCACCAAAGCAATTGGATATTCAAAGGCATGCTCAAAATTTGGACACAAGGAAACCCCACGTCAAATTTGGGGGCAACACACTAGAACAAACTCATGACATTCCTATAGAGTATGGTATACAAGGACAAAGCAGATATTCCATTCCTCGTCATGACTATATACCAAGTAGTCCATATATGCAGCATCATTATAGACCTCCTCCATATGAACATGTATATGATCAATATCATCCATATATGCAACATGCTCCTCCTCCACTCGGTGGTTTAGGCATGGGGTATGGTCCAAGAAGTCGGTCTCCACCCAAGAACAATTTGGAACAACAAATTAAGGACTTACAAAAGAAAATGGAGGACATAAATACACCGAAGCCAACTTACACAATGAGAGACATATGTCCCTATCCATTTGACAAAAGCATTCCAATGCCTCCATTCCCTAAACACTTTGTGATGCCTAAGTTTGATAAGTACAGAGGAAAAGGGGATCCTAAGGCACATATAAGACAGTTTTTCACAGCTTGCATTGAAGTAGCAGCAGAAGAGACATATTTGATGAGATTATTCCCACAGAGCTTAGGTGATCAAGCTATGTAATGGTTCTCCCAACTTCCATCTGGAATTAAATCTTGGGGTGACTTAGTTGAGGCATTTATACAACATTTCTCATACAACATAGAGACAGACATATCAGTCACTACCTTGTGCAACACCAAGCAAAAGGATGGAGAATCTTTTTCATCATTTTTACAAAGATGGAGGAATTTAGCTTGCAAATGCTCTTGTGAAATTCCACAAAAACAAATGGTAGAGATGTTCACTCAGAATGTTAACAAAGACATTGGTTATGACCTAAGAAAAGCTTGTTTGTCCACCTTCAAGGACATCATTGAAAAAGGCTTAGCAACAGAGAGGGTCCTAATTGAACAAGGAGTCATTAAGATATTCAAAGAAAACAAAGATGACTTTAAAGGAAAATATAAGCCAAGATTTTGGAATAAAAACAAGAACACAGTCAATGATGGTGTTGTGGATGCCAATACAGTATGACCCAAAATTGTTTTTTTCCGGATCAAGCTCTACAAACAATCAAGTGAATACTCAAACAACTTCGAAGTCATGAAGGAAGTATACTCCATTGGGAGAACCACTTGAATCAGTCTTCAAAAAGCTAGTGGCAAACAAGATAATCACAATTCCAGATTTGCCTCCATATGAGCCAAAGGTCAAACCAAATTGGTGGAATGACGATGAGTATTGTGAATTTCATAAGAGCAAAGGACATAAAATAGGAAATTATCACCGACTAAAGAACATCATACAAGATCTTATTGATAGAGGTGACATTGAGATTGAAGGACACTCATCCAATCAAGAACATGAGATGTTTAAGGAACCAGTCCCAAAGCATGACAAGGGAAAAGCTAAAGCCACAGATGACCAAACCAACTATACCAGAGCATCTTATAACTATGATTCAACTATCAATCACATTTTGATGGACAATTATGTCTCTACCATTATCATCAAGGACATAACGCCTAAGAATTCTACCCAAAGACCCAAGATTGTCCTGAAAGGCATTGGATCTTCTTCCGAACCTACCTCTGAATGTAATGTTACAACTCACTAAGGTGAATTAACTTTGCAAGGTGCTCCAGCTAAAAGCATTTCTTCCTCATCAACCAAACTTGAATATGATCTTGTAGAATAGTTGGGGAAGACACCTATCCCCCGCACATAAAGCCATTCTTGACAAAATCTTGAGAGACACTGCTCTCCCTACTGATCCGAACGTGGACCAGTTTCAAGCCATGGTGGGATACCTTTCTGTTCCACACTCCCTTTCATTCACAGAAGCTAATGACGCCTCCGTAAGTAAGCCACATAAGGCACCTTTACACATTGAAGCCTTCATACACAAGCATCGAATAAAACAAGTCCTGATAGATGGAGGAGCAGGTCTAAACATTTGCACATTGAGCACTATTAAACAATTGGGATATTCAAATAAAGCTATGAATTATACAAATAAAATTACCATCAAGGCATATGATGATGAAGAGCGTTCATCCAAAGGCACAGTCACCTTGCCTCTCAGAGTTGGGCCAGTTACGAAGGATGTGGTTTGTCAAGTCCTAGACCTGGATCTCACATACAATATATTACTAGGATGTCCTTGGATTCATGAAATGAGGGTAGTCCCATCTACATATCACCAATGCATTAAATTTCCTCACAATGGAGCTAAAATAACAGTTAATGGAGATCCTAATCCATACATATACTGCAATAACTTGAGACCAAAAACTGAGATGATCATTCCAAGTAATAGGGAAGTTGTCCCTTCTTTTGCATACATTGATCTTGAATCATTAAAACCTTTGACATCAAAACAAGGTGAGCTTAAAGGGAAATTTCAGGACAAGGGCATGGGTGAATACACTTTGAATCAAACCATGTGCTTACAACAAGTTATGAGTTCACCAAAAGAATATGGAAGACCACATCCTAATAAGAAGGTATCTATCATTATACTCAAATGGGACCCTACTATCTTTCAAAGATGGGGTGAACTGGAAGAAGAAGACTTATACAAAATGCTTTACAAAGACCTTGAAAATGATACACAAGATCACATCAACATACCATGTGAAAAATATGGCAAAGGATTCAAGATCCTACAAAAATTTGGATATGATGGCAAAATCCCTCTTGGCTTAAGAAAGGAAGGCATCATTGAACCTTTACAACCTGAATTGACATTCAAAAAGGAACACTCTAAAGGACTTGGTTTCATGACTTCCAAGGTAAACACTCAAAAGATAGGAGAAGCATTATAAATCAAAGCTGCCAAAATTCAACAAAAGAATCGCTACTCCATAGACTCCAATGAATGGGAATGGGATTCAGACAAATCCTCTAGTGACAATGAACTCACTGAGACATTCAGAGAACTAGGTGAACCCACAGAAGAAGAGGAATTTTATAGAAAATTCAAAGTTGGTCAAGAAACAACCCCTGAGGATCCCACATAGTCCTTGCCTCTAGGTTCTAGGTCGGAATCACAAAGAATGAGAACACCTGTCCCAGAATACGCTACTAGTGATGACCATTTGGATTCGTTCATGATCGAGATAGATGAGGAGAGTGCCAACGATGACCTCAATAACTACCTCAACATACCTGAGTATAACTGCATCTTCACCCTTAGCCCCACTAACTTCGAAGACATCAAAGGCCTTCCCCTTGTTCACCACCAATTCATTGACTAGGACCATGAAGGACCTACACAGTTCGACACATTCCAAAATGATGAAGCCTTTATTGACTATCTAGGAATATGAGATGATCTTCCCCTGGGGACCATAAGGCAGGATACACTATAGAACTCAATAGCGTGGCATATTTTGGTGAGGGTGTCGGGCCTTCCAGTCACAAAAACATAAAAATAAAAACAAATCAAGGGTCTTATGGCGAAAACCACATTGTGGCACTGTCTGACCCCAAAAAAGTAAAAAGAAAGGACATATCTGAGGACAAAAACCTCTCTGAGGCATCCGAAGATGGAAGGCTCGACATTCTCCCAGCATCATATGAGGAAAAGTCATCCATGTTGGTAGAGGAGACTATCAAAACAAACATTGGCATAGAAGAAGTTCCACACAACATATTCCTAGCTCAATCTTTGATAGAGATGGAAAGGTCAAAGTTCATAAGTTTCTTCACAGAATGACAAATCAATTTTACATGGTCATATGCTGATATGCCTGGATTGGATCCAGATTTGGTAATGCATCATTTGACAGTTAAACCAGGGGCAAAACCAGTGAAACAGAAATTAAGAAATATGCATCCACAAGTGGCATTATTAGTCAAAGTAGAGCTTGAGAAATTATTGGATGTTGGATTCATACGCCCAATTGATTATCCCAAATGGATCTCCAACTTAGTACCTATCAGTAAACCAGATCATAGCATCAGAATATGTACAGACTTTAGAGACATCAACAAAGCTTGTCCTAAGGATGACTTTCCATTACCAAACATTGACCTGATTGTAGATCTCATAGCAAGTCATGCGATGATATCTTTGATGGATGGATTCTCTGGTTATAATCAAATAAAAATCGCATCCGAGGATTAGCACAAAACAATATTTACTTGTCCTTGGGGAACTTTTTGTTGGAATGTCATGCCCTTTGGGCTAAAAAATGCAAGCGCTACATATCAAAGAGCCATGACTACTATCTTTCATGATCTCATGCACGTTACTATGGAAGATTATGTTGACGACCTCTTGGGAAAATCAATAGAAAGAGATAAACATTTGGACATACTTTCAGTCATCTTTGATCGGTTGGAAAAATATAAAGTAAGATTAAACCCCAAGAAATGTTTCGTTGGAGTAACCTCCGGGAAGCTCCTGGGATTCATTATCTCAAAAAGAGGAATCGAAGCCGATCCAGCAAAAGTCAAGGCTATCCTAGAGATGCAACCACCAAGAAATATCAATCAACTTCTATCTTTGCAGGGGAGACTCCAGTCCATACAAAGATTCATAGTGTAACTTGCAGATAAATGTAATCCTTTTCAGCACCTGCTACACAAAAACATCAAATTCAAATGGGATGATAATTGTCAACAGGCTTTCCAGATACTCAAAGATTATCTTCTAAATCCGCCAGTTTTGATGCCACCAGTTCTAGATCAACCTCTATTACTATATATCAGCTACTTCAACAACACTAGGGGCACTCTTAGCACAACAGGTTGCTGAGGGTAAAGAAAAGGCAGTATACTACATCAGTCGCACCTTGGTGGGATATGAGCTAAATTACACACCAATTGAGCATGCATGTCTCACTATGGTCTTTGCTTCGCAGAAATTACGACATTACATGCTAACTCATAAAACTAAGTTGGTTGCAAGGATCGATCCATTGAAATACCTTCTCAATAAAGCAACACTTACGGGGCGACTAGCCAAATGGGTGATGCTCCTGAGTGAATTTGACATCATGTGGATAGAAAAGCAATAAAAGGACAAGCCATTGCAGATTAATTGGCAGATGCTCCAATGATAGATGATGTTCCTCTAACTTCAGAATTCCCAGATGAATCCATCTTGACAGTGTCACGCGCAAAGCCTTGGTAGTTGTACTTTGACGACTCATACACACAGCATGGGGCAGGAGGTGGCATCCTCTTCATAACTCCTCAAGGGGATTATATACCAAAATCATATCAATTATCAATCCCCTACACTAATAACATAGCGGAATATGAGGCATTAACAACTAGATTATGGATTGCAGTTCAGTGGAAGATCTAGGAACTTTGTGTTTTTGGGGACTCTCAAATTGTAATTCATCAAGCAACTGATGACTACCAAACAAAGGATGAGAAATTATTGCCCTATAAAAGAATGGTGGATGACTTGAAACAACATTTCATGAAGATAGACTTTGATCAAATACCAAGAGAACAGAATCGAGCCGTGGATGCCATGGCTACAATTGCTTCACTAATCGATCTACCACAGAATGAGACCCGCTATGAGTTCTTGGTGGATAACCTTTTGGTTCCCTCATATAAAATCACTCCTACTGAGATGATATGTATTGTCGGTCCTGAGTCCCAGTTATATGGTGCCATTTTCACATACCTTCGGGACAATGCCCTACCTCCTGACCTATCCAATAACCAACATCGCACTTTCATTCGCTAATCTTCTCAATACGTCATTTTAGCCAATATCCTATACCGTCAATAATGAATCCATATGGTGAAACTGGAAACAACAATATTGAAAGGCTAAATGAATTCAACCACAAAACCCTAGCCTAACAACAACAAAGATCCACCATAACATATGAAGATTACCTAAGGCAATGCAAATCAAATGAAATCACAAATATTATACCATCACATGTCCAATAGGATTTGAATCTCCATTCTTCCTATCTCCATTGATCTTGCTTGATATATTTGCTCTCAGATTTTATATGTGCACAAGAGCTTAACAAAGAATGGAAATGTGGTTGCAAGTAGAATCGCATATGAATGTTCGAAAGTGTAATGTAGTCCAGTCGTAAGCGGGGTTGATAATGAAGAAAGCATCTCCTTATATAGAAGACACTATATGAAATGGAGGGATAAGATTGAGAGGTGTAAAAGATAAATGGTCGGCTATGATTAGAGGGTAGGTAGAGGAAATAATAAAATAATGAGAGGGCAGGTAGTGTATGAATTAAGAGATGAATGACATGTGTCATAGGTAGAAAAGGATAATGAATTAATTAAATAAATAAAGATTTATTAATTAATAGAGGAAGTGGGATCAATTAAATAAATAAGAGTATTTATTTAATTTAGAAAAAGGATAATTTAAATAAATAAATGTATTTATTTAAATGAGAAATAAGGCTAGAAGAGGATAAATGAATTAATTAAATAAATAAGGATTTATTTAATTAATAGAAGAATTAGGTTAAAATAATTAAATAAATAAAATATTTATTTAATTAGATTGGACAATTTTAGGTGTCTACAGTTCCTAATAACAAAGTCATGACCTTAACCGGAGCAACATCTGATAGTAGATCTCTGAGAGTAAATGATATCAAGGACATCAATGTGAGATTCATAAGTATGATCTTAGGTTACAAGACTACACATGCAAACAGACTTAATTCAGTTTCTAGTCTTTGCATTTATAGTGCTTATGAATGGTAAACAATAATGCAAAAATAGATGTATGTGAATGGCTGAAGGATGAACTAGTTGATAACCTGAAGAAGATAAAAGGTGATAAGAAAGGGACATTTCATTTTGGCAATCTCTTAGTATGCCTTATGTTGCATTTCACAAAGGAAATCCCCAGTATTGGACAAAAAGACTTTGGATATGACATACCGGTAGGCAAACAGTTGCAAGAAGCTTTCACCGGCATGGGTACTGCTAAGGAAGACAACATAACTGAATATTTCAAAGCTTTCCAAACCAAAATGAAAACCAGAGAGAGACTACCACAAAGTGTAGTAGATAAATATGATAAGGAAATATGTTTTGTAATTAAGAAAGATGAAACATGGATGGAAATTGTAGTACCTAGAACTGTATGGGTAACAGAAAGGGGTTATGAGGTAGATATCAACATTGTTGAAACTTATGCAAAAGCTTCATTAGATGCACCTAGAGAACCCTCAGAAGAAGTTTTTGGTAGTGCTGAAACAATTGAGAGTGGTGTACAAACAATGAAACAAAGGAAGAGAAGAGAAACACATATAAGAGATGCTTCTAAACAGGTAAAGGAAATAAAATAAAATGTTATGAACCTTACTGGTATAAAGGAAAGTGAACTAGAAGGATTGCAACTGGAGGCACACATTTCACCGGTTGGCACATCATCTGGCAGTGAGATACCTACTGAATTCAAGAGAGTTGATAGGAAGAGAAAACCCTCACCGGTACCCTCTCCTCCACCCAAGCAAACAAGAACTTTGAGAAAGAAACAACAAGCAGTAAGGCAACTGACAAAGAAATAGAAACACATTATACCACCATTGGATAATTTATTGAATGACATCACAGATGACAGTAACTTGGAAAATGTGAGCAAGTTGTATAACACATTCACTGAAACAGTATAATTCTACATTTGGACATATACAAGAAAGTGTTAATTGAAGTTGTAGATGATTTACCAAATGATCTGTATAGAAGGTTAGATGCAAAAAGGATTGCACTAATGGAGTTGGACAAGAAACTTAAAGTTGAAAACTTCTAGTTGTACATCTAGTTAACTCTAAAGAGGAAAATGATGCCTTAATCTGTGAGGCCAATAGATCAGTTTTTGCTAGTGGTCACCGGCAAGTGAGTTTGATGTTTGGTAGAGTTAATGAAATTACAGAGGAAACGACTGATAAATGGGATATCTTTTTTGTAGAAAAAGAAAAACAAGAGGAATTGAACAGGTCAAAGAAAACATTTAAGGTATATCAGAAAGATAAGGACAAAGGGAAAGGTAAAGTTGGTGGAATACCAAACATCAAAATAACTGACAACTTGCCACCACCCTTGGACACTGCACTGGTACATACTGATGATACATCGACTACTGACAGTGTAGGTATAACACAAGATGACACTAACCCTGAATCAAAAATTCTATTCACCATGAATGTTGATACTCAGAAAGTGAATATTGTTGTGGATAAGGACAACACAGAGGTACAGAATGATATTGCTGACAGTGGAAACATTCCTGAGCAACCGACAGAGAATGTTGAGGTCGAAACACAAACAGAGAAAACAGAGCAACCTTTGGATAGTGGAATGAAAACTAGTAGTATAGATGATGGCACTGAGAAACCTACAGAGACAGAGATACCGACAAGTGAGAACATAGAGAAACCAACAGAGAAACCGACAGAGGCACAGGTACACATTGAGGTAGAGAAACCGGTAATCACTAAGAAATCCAAACCATTGCTAGTAGAAATGAAAACTCAGACTGATCCACCAGAGGTTAATACAAGAAAATTGGTAACTAATGTTGGAAGCACTGAAGTGATTAAGGCAGTTGGTCAGACATCTGATACTTCTTTGAGTGAATTCAGGCCTACCAATGTGATAGAGGTACTCCTGGACTCTATCAAGAAGATAACTGACTATAATACATTGGCTTATAAATCAATTGATGATACAATACCTATTCTTAAGATGATTGCACCAAAATGTAACATAGATCATGTAAAGGATTCTTTAAGTCAGTTGGACACATTGTCTAAATTTATTGTTGGAAATGTAATAACAGTTGATAAGGTGAATGAGGATACATTCAAAGAGAAAATGGAAAAAGAAAAAGAAAATCTTTGAGGATACAATAAAGAAGTGCACTGAACATATTAACACACTTTTACTGGCACTTAATACAATAAGTTTGGAGTATAAGGAACTGTACAGAGAAACATGCAAGCCACATCTGTTGAAAAAGGACATTGAAAAGGAAATAAGAAGAGTACAGAAGGAGATAGATGATATAGTTGATAACATTATTGGTTCATCCAAACCTATATCAATTATTGAGAAAGAAATAGTAGGATTTGAGGAAAAGTTGGAGAAGTTTGAGAAGGAAAAAGCAAGGATTAAAGAAAATGCCAGAGAGCTTAAGCATAAACTTAGTCCTAAATTGGATAACCTTATCTCTTTGAGAAATGAGATCTCTAAGGCATTAATTCAAGGGGAAAGATCACCGGAAGAGCATATGCATCATCTCACTGGCACAATCCAACAAATTGAGGCAACCATGAATGATAACAACAAATTCATGTAGAGTTTAAAATTGGTTATAGCAGACATATTTCAGATTGTAACCAATCGATTACAAACCTTAAGGTGAAATTTTGCACTCATTTGACAATTTTTGACAACCTTTGTCATTGATGTCTGTTGGTATTTTGGATATGTTGATATGGTTTTGTCATTGATGTCAACACCTATTAACACTTATCAACTCTGGCACTTTGGAGAATTGGCAATGTTCACCGGCAAGCAAGTGACTTTATGCACACTTACCGGTATTTGGTACATCGGCAGGATATATTGTTCACCGGCACTTGGAATGACATGGAAAACACTTGGTTATGTTGAAGACATTGTTTGGACACTTTGTCTTGGAGTTTTGTTCATTGGTATATTCATGTTTGCATATTTGTTGTTACCGGCAAATAGGTCCAGAATAAGCACCGGCAGGCTTATCTATTCCAGATCAGCACGACACACTTTGGAGATAATTTATCAATGTTTTAAATGCATCAAGCTGACATGTTGAATCAGATATTGCATCAGTTATTGATTTACTTGTAAATTGTTTTTATTGTAATATCTTTAAGAGCCAACCTACTAAAATTGGTCTTAGGTTATGGTATATATTTAAGATCTTATTTGTAAGATCAATATGCGATTAGGAAAAGAAATTGTAAGAAGGTATATGTGAGAATGAGTAGAGCTATACACATATACATCATTTGAAGGTGAAACAAGGTTTTTGTGAAGGCATATCAGAACTACACTGGTACTGAATCCAGGATATGAAGATGCTATTTTGAGAAGTACATCATTATTGGATTTAACCATCCAATTGTAGTCAGTGTGACTCCTATTTGTATTTGAGCAGTGAGCTCTAGGCACTTGGCCTTTCTGCATGTGTAGACCCCATTTGTATACACATACTATCTGTAGTAGTATCATCTAATTGTGGGTAAGGTTTGCCATCGTGGTTTTTCCCCTTATAGGGTTTTCACGTACAAATATTGGTGTTATGTGTTGTGGATGTTATTATCTTTCTGTTTCATGCATTAATCTTTACCGGTACAGCAATTAACTAATAAACTATCTACCGACATAAAGTTTGGTTTACTAGTATTAAGCATTAAGTTTGGGTAAGTTGTTTTTAGTTTGAATTTATTAGACAATTGATTCACCCCCCCCCCCACCTCTCAGTTGTCTCCAGGACCTAACAATTGGTATCAGAGCTTAGTCCTCTTTTTGCAGAAGTTTAATAGCTTGAGGAGATCCAATGTCTACTAACTATTTCAGGAAGGACAGTCCTAAACTTGATGGAACCAACTATGGCATATGGAAGATCAGAATGGAGACACATCTGAATTGCATTGGAAAGGACATCTAGGATGTTACAAAGAATGGTTATACTACTCCTACTCAAAGTCAGCCTAATCCACCTACCTTAGGAAAAGATGAAGAAAATGATTGCAAAGCAAGGGAAGCACTTTTGAGCGCATTATCAGATCAGCAAATCATGGGATTATCAAATAGATCTATTGCTAAAGCTATTTGGGACCATTTGGAAACATTGAATGAATGAGATTCCACAGTCAAAATTGCAAAACTTGAAAGCTTCCGAGTCAGGTATGAAAATCTAAAAATGGAAGAAGATGAAAGGATTTCTGCTTTTATGGAAAGAGAATGAAATTGTTTTGGGTATTAAATGTTATGGAGGAACCTTAAGTGAAGATGAAATTGTTTCAAAAGTTTTAAGAGGATTGCCACCAGCATACAAAATGAAAGTT
Source organism: Cryptomeria japonica (assembly GCF_030272615.1). Lineage (NCBI taxonomy): Eukaryota > Viridiplantae > Streptophyta > Pinopsida > Cupressales > Cupressaceae > Cryptomeria > Cryptomeria japonica. The sequence goes on along the minus strand of NC_081413.1, from coordinate 591,133,642 downwards.
ACTACTATAAATGAGTTAAGAACAATGCCTAATACATCAGTAACTAGGGACACATTGATTGGAAAACTTTCAACTTTTGAAATTGAGGAATTTGGTCCTGTTGCTACTATAAAAATAGATTTAGCTTTTAAGGCATCAACATCATCTGCACCGTCATTTAACAAATCTGATTGGAAAGCCTTTTATGCAAGAGAACTTGAAGAAAGCAGGAGAGAAAATGAAGAACTTGAAGCACTATTTCCAAGAAAAATGCCTAAAGGTCCAGTTGGAAGTAAGTATGAAGGTAAAGCACCCTTTAAATGTTTTAACTGTAATAAGATTGGTCATATGGCTTGAAGATGCCTTGATAGACATGCTAGATTGAGAGAAGAAGCTAGAAGAACATACAAGCCTAACCCTGAATATCAGAGATACAAATTTAAGAAGAATAAAGACAAATCTTGTTATCTTGCTGATAAAGGAGTCACTGATGGTTCTAATGAGGATCTAACGGACAATGGATGGGTTTTTGTTGCTATAACAGAAGATCAACCGGCACCTACTGTTCAACCGGTAGAATAGGCTCTGGTAGCTAAAGTTGAAGTTAAGGATGAATGGATCATTGATTCAGGATGTTCACATCATATGACTGGTGATAAAGGTAAATTCTTGACTTTTCAGGAATATAATGGAGGTCTAGTAAGATTTGGAGATGATAAAGCTTGTTTGATCAAAGGAAAAGGTACTATATCTCTTGATGGTAAGCATAATACCGACAATGTTTACTATATTGAAGGTTTAAAGCATAATCTATTGAGTGTTGGTCAATTAGTTGAAAAAGGATTTCAATTACAATTCAAGAATGGGAAATGCAAAATTATGAACAGAATTGGTTTGGAAATTGCAACCGGCAATCAAACTAGAGGTAACATCTTTCATTTAAATAACAGTGAAAAGACATGCTTGATTGCACATATTGATGAAAGTTGGCTATGCCATAAGAGACTTTGTCATGTAAATTTTTATCGCATTGTGAAAATCAATACTACCAAAGCAGTTAGAGATTTACCTAAGATTGTTAAACCTCACAATCCGGTATGTAAGGAATGTCAATTTGGAAAATAAGTTAGAGGATCTTTTAAAAGTATTCCAAAAAAATCTAATAATGCTCTTGACTTAATTCATACTAATTTATGTGGTCTAGGTAGAACTAAAAGCTTACAAGGTGATAGATATTTCATGCTAATCATTGATGACTATTCTAGAATGTGTTGGGTTACTTTTCTCAGAGAAAAATCAGAAGCACTAGGGAAGTTCAAACTATTCAAGGTGATGGTAGAAAATGAAACCAGCAAGAAAATCAAATGTCTGAGATCAGATCAAGGAGGTGAATTTACATCTAAAGAATTTAATACATTCTATGAAGTGAATGGAATCAGAAGACAAATATCAGCACCCCAGACACCACAACAGAATGGAGTTGTAGAAAGGAAAAATAGAACTATCTTGGATGTAGCTAGAAGTATGTTATCTGAAACAAATCTACCACATGTATATTGGAGAGAGGCAGTAAGCACAATAGTCTATACATTCAATAAAGTTCGCATCAAAGGTGAAACCGATAAGACCCCTCATGAACTATGGTTTGGTATTACTCCTACTCTTAAATATTTTAGAATATTTGGAAGTAAATGCTATATTAGAAGAGATGAGTATATTGGTAAATTTGATCCTAGAAGTGATGAAGGAATATTTCTTGGTTATTCATCTAAGAGCAAAGCATATAGATGTTTTAACAAGAGATTGCAGAAAATTGTTGAGAGTACAAATGTGAAAATTGATGAATAGTTTAGAGGAACTTCAAGGTATATAGACTTTGAACCAACAACAAAGATACTGACAAATGAACCTACATTGAACCCACTGGTACAGAATGAAGATCCAGTTACATCGGTATCATCTGAAAATTCCACTGTAACTGAAGAACATCAGCAAACTAAGACACCCCGGTATGTAAGATTGAACCATTCTGAAAATCAAATAATTGGGAACAATTATCAAGGAGTTATGACAAGAGGAAGACTGAAAAATGAAGAGGTGTTTCTTATTTCTCAAATTGAACCATCATCAATTAATGAGGCATGTGAAGATAAACACTGGATTAAAGCTATGGAAGAAGAATTAGAACAAATTGAAAAGAATAACACATGGACATTAGTTCCCCGGCCTAAAGACAAAAATGTAATTGGAACAAAATGGGTATTCAGAAACAAACTTAATGAAGAAGGTAAGGTAATCAGAAATAAAGCAAGATTAGTGTGTAAGGGATATTCACAGAAAGAAGGAATTGATTACAATGAAACTTTTGCACTAGTAGCTAGAATTGAGGTAGTCAGATTATTCTTAGCTTTTGTAGCATACAAGAACTACAAAGTATATCAAATGGATATTAAATGTGCATTTTTGAATGGATATCTTGAAGAAGAAGTTTACATTGAGCAACCTGATGGATTTTCTTTGACAGATAACAAAGATATGGTTTGCAGGTTAAGGAAAGCTTTGTATGGGTTGAAGCAAGCTCCAAGAGCTTGGTATGCTAGATTGGATAAATATCTTTTGAAGAATGGTTTTTCTAAAGGTAATGTTGATAGAAATTTATACTATAAAGTAAATAATGATGACATCTTGGTTATAGAAGTTTTTGTTGATGATATAATCTTTGGAGGAGAAGATGGATTATGTAAAGACTGTTCTATTGAAATGCAGAGATAAAATTCTTTTTAGGATTGCAAATTTCAGAGACTGATAAAGGTATATTCTTCAGTCAATCTAAGTACTTGAAGGAGTTACTAAAGAAATTTGGGATGGAAAACTCTAAACTGGTAAGAACACCTATGACTACAAATGACAAATTATCACTAACAGATGAATCTACACCTGTTAATCCGACTAGGTACAAATCTATGATAGGAGGTTTACTGTATTTCACACAAACAAGACCTGATATTATGAATGCAGTATGTATTGTTTCAAGATTTCAGAGTAATCCTAGAGAAAATCATGAATCGACAGTAAAAAGGATTTTTTGGTACTTACAAGGCACTATAAATCTTGGCTTATGGTATCCTAGAGATGAAAACTTTGAATTATGTGCATACACAGATGCAAACTGGGTAGGAGATGTGGATGATAGAAAAAGAACCACCAGTGGAGCATTTTTTCTTGGAAGGAGATTAATTTCTTGGTTGAGTAAGAAACAAAGTTGCACATCTTTATCAACAGCAGAATTAGAATATGTTGCAACAGCAACTAACTGTACACAGGTATTATGGCTTAAGAAAATGTTGAAGGACATAAAGGTAAAATGCAAGGAACCTATAACTATCTATTGTGATAACACAACAGCAATTGATATATCTAAGAATCCGGTACTACATTCCAAAACCAAACATGTCTCTATCAAATTGAATTTTCTGAAAGATAGTGTTGAAGCAAAAGAAGTAAAACTGGTTTATGTAAATACTAAAGATCAGATTGTAGATATTTTCACTAAGCCTTTGCCTAAGGAGACTTTTGAATATCTCAGAGATCAGCTTGGAGTCATACCCCCACCAGTAGAGACTTAGACAGTTGATGTTTGTCATCAACCAGCAAAATTAACTGAGAAATCTTTTACTCTGGCTTTGATGAAGTGAGATAATTCTGAGGGGGAGTAGTTGGTATACTAAATTGGTTGGTATTTTGTATTTGAAACTGGTTTTTGTATTGGCTTTGGCATTTGATGTCAAAGGGGGAGAGATTGATATGGAAAAACACAAGGAAAACACATGTTACTCCTAGGGGGAGTGATTGTTACTTTGGGAGAGATTGATTACTCTCTGTATCTGAATTTTGATTTCAGGTTATGATCTCTTTTGGGAGATTGTTGGTTTTTGGTATTTGGCATTTCTGTTTTGGCACTTTGATGGTTTTTCCATCTTGTGTTGCCATCAATGCCAAAGGGGGAGATTGTTGGTATTTTGGATATGGTTTTGTCATTGATGTCAACACCTAGTAACACTTATCAACTCTCGCACTTTGGAGAATTGGTAGTGTTCACCGGCAAGCAAGTGACTTTATGCACAGTCACCGGTATCTGGTACACCGGTAGGATATATTGTTCACCGGCACTTGGAATGACATGGAAAACACTTGGTTATGTTGAAGACATCATTGGACACTCTATCTTGGAGATTTGTTCATTGGTATATTCATGTTTGCATATTTGTTGTTACTGGCAAATAGGTCCAGAATAAGCACCGGTAGGCTTATCTATTCCAAATCAGCACGACACGCTTTGGAGATAATTTATCAATGTTTTAAATGCATCAGGCCGACATGTTGAATCAGATATTGCATCGGTTATTGATTTACTTGTAAATTGTTTTTATTGTAATATCTTTTAGCTTTGACCTACTAAAATTGGTCTTAGGTTATGGTATATATGTAAGATCTTATTAGTAAGATCGATATGCGATTAGGAAAAGAAATTGTAAGAAGGTATATGCGAGAATAAGAAGAGCTATACACGCAGACATCATTTGAAGGTGAAACAAGGTTTTTGTGAAGGCATATCAGAACTACACTGATACTGAATCTAGCATATGAAGATGCTATTTTGAGTAGTACATCATTATTGGATTTAACCATCCAATTGTAGTTAGTGTGACTCCTATTTGTATTTGAGTAGTGAACTCTAGGTGCTTGGCCTTTCTGCATGTGCAGACCCCATTTGTATACACATACTATCTGTAGTACTATCATCTGATTGTGGGTAAGGTTTCCCACCGTGGTTTTTCCCCTTACAAGGTTTCCACATACAAACATTGGTGTTATGTGTTGTGGATGTTATTGTGTTTTTGTTTCGTGCATTAATCTTTACCGGTATTGCAATTAACTGATAAACAGTCTACCGGCATAAAATTTGGTTTACCAGTATTAAGCATTAAGTTTGAATAAGTTGTTTTTAGTTTGAATTTATTAGACAATTGATTCACCCCCCCCCCTCTCAGTTGTCTCCGGGACCTAACAATGTCAAAGGGGGAGTAATAGATGGAGAAAAATGATCATTCAGAGGAGATCATCTACTCAGGGGGAGCACATCTTTTTGGTAAATTTTTGGACTTCACTTTTTGGATTTTTCTGATGAGTGTTGCCATCAATGCCAAAGTGGGAGATTGTTGGCATTATACACTCTAATGAGAAATGATGGTGTTGTCATTGATGGCAACCTTCTGGAAACCACCCAACATTCATCTGGTAAAGTCACTAGCAGGCACTGACACCAACATAGACATCTACATACACCGGCAGACACTTCACTAGCAGCGGCTACAATGCATATCGACACTCCAGCCGACAAGAATAAACTTTTGTTTATTGTATTTAAATGTAATTATCTTTTTGTAAAGCCGACATGGCATATTGTAAAAGACTCATATATATGTGTGAGATCTTATAGGTCATTTTGAAAGGAAAAAGTTGTGAATTATGTATAAGGTGATATAAGTGACAACAAAGGTATTTGGTTATAGAAGGAGCTTAAACCGGTACTGAACCTGGCATAGTTGATGTTGATTTGAACCAGTACATTGTATTGGATTTTGATAATCCATTTTGTAAGTCAGTGAGACTTCTATCTTGTAAATTGAGCAGTGAGCTCTAGGCAGTTGGCCTTCCTGCATGTGCAGGCCCCTCAATGTAAGTAATATTTATTCATTGGCCAATGAGTGAATATTGTGGGTCACAAATCCCATCGAGGTTTTTCCCACACCGGGTTTCCTCGTTAAACATCTTGTGTTATGGTGTGCTTTCTATGTTGTCTTTATTGTTCCTATTTACTACATTAATTCTTATTTACCGGTACACTATTTTGGAATGCAAAATACTTAATAAGGTTAAATATTTTGTTAACCGGTTAGATACTGATTCACCCCCCCCCCTCTCAATATCTTTGGGACTATCATTAATCCTAACAAAATTGTAGTTGAGTTTGGTTTCCAAATTGAATGATGTATCTGCAGTTTGTGTAAAGGTATATAGGAGCATGAAAAGGATCTAAACAAACAAGTGTAGTGCTATTCAAATAGATTAGCAAACCCCTATTGTTTTCTAACAATTACAGTAGTAAAATCTCCTAACCGGGTAAGCTCTAACAAGCTTAGTGCTATTCAAATCCTCTAACCAGGTGATCCATTATCTTGTATTTCAAATCCTCTATCGAGGTTACTCCTCACAGGGTATTGCTTCTAATAGGGCATTATAGTCAATCCCTTAACTGGGTGGTCCCTAACAGGATTTGTTCTTAACATGACTTTTTTAAAGCTTTAATAGGCTTGGCTCCTAACAGAGTGAACTTCAGAAGAGTTCAGGATACTTGTGGGTATTCATACCCACCGTGGTTTTTCCCATTTGGGTTTCCACGTCAAAAATATTGTGTCATTTTTGTGGTTATGTTTACTATGGTTGAATTACTTAACTGCTTAATCCACTTTGATATGTTATGTTAACCGGCAACAATCTGAAATGAGGTTTTACTTATGTTAGTAAAGTATTTGGATGTTTGTGAGTTTCAAGTTGTTTACTATTAATCTATTATAACAGTCAACCGGTTTAACTTGACAGTGATATTGCATTTTTAGTTTAGTGGTTTAACTTGTCAGTTTAGAGTTTGCTTTGAGAGGTTGATTCTAAGAATGGTGAAATTTTATATCATTTTTTCTATCTACTAATTCACCCCCCCCCACACCCCCCTCCCCCTCCTCTTAGTAGTTGACCAGATCCTTATTCTTTCATCATACTATCAGGAAGAAGATAGAGAAATGGGCAGCATGAGAATGCTATAGAGGAAGTGGATCCTTTTGTGAGGAAATGATCCTCCAATTTATAGATTGGAGGAGGCCAATGAAGGGCCAAGATTGATTTTCTTATGTATGGTTGAGATTGATTTGGAATGGAAGGCATGGATCAAGGCGTTGGGAAAATAAACAGGAATATAAAATTCCTTGAGAAGAGGGGGGAAAGGAAATTTGAATTTCAAAATGAGGATGCATTGAGGGATTCAAACAAAATTGAATTTCTTTGAGAGGTTCAATGGAAATGTGACATGAGTGGGAGTATAAAATTGAAGGATAATGATAAGAATGATTATGAGAGATTCTAGAAGAATTAATTAGGTTAATGATGGATTAGGAAAAGTGATTTGTAGGAATCACATGACTAGGTTAATTAATTAAAATTAATTAACTGAGTGGGTTTAGAGGAAATAATTATTTGAGGGACTTTAGAAGAATAGGGGAATAATTAATTTATATGATAAATTAATTATTCGACCATAGTGACAGGATTAATTAAATTCGATTCAATTAACACCTGGAGGAATAAGGATAACACAATTAAATCAATTAATTATGTTGACAAGCTTAAATTAATTAGATATTAATTTTAGGTGTCTACATTTTGCCCCTCTTTGATATAGTGTCATGAAGTGATGGTATATCAAAGAAGAATAAAACATAGTGGATGAAAAGGATAAGGACTAGTAACATCATGCCCCGATCATAAGATGAGGAAGAATGACGAGGAGGAAGGATGACAAGGAAGTAGTTGTATGCCCCCTCGAGAAGACATGCAGGTTCAAAGAACACGAGTGTGCTCTTGAAATGGATTAGAAGAGTAGGTGATGAAAGGATGAAAATTATGAAAGAGGGAATTAGGGTGGATTAGAGTGTTGTGAATGAAATGAGATAAAGAAATGATAAATGGATTGGATTTCTTGTTGAGAAAATATAGAGAGCAAACCTAGGTTTGATATTTCCATGGATAGTCTACACCACTAATTATAAGAACTAGGATGATATGAAGATCTGAGGCATGGACTAACACTCAATCAAACAAGAATTCCTTGCACACAATCATGCAAGTGTTGATAAACACTGATGCAGGGTTGTTGGTTCGTACAAGGGAAAACCTTCAAACACACCATGCCATGAAAACTATGCCCCATTATATACTAGCCAAGACATACCAAGATATAGGATGATCAGGGCTTTCATGAGCAAATATAGTTTTGGGACAGAAGATGAACATTAAAGGAAAAAGATCAAGCATGCAAACAACATGCACATGACCAACTGACATCTCTTTCCAAGAGAAGGATATGGATTTGGATAAATTGCCGAACTAGGGAAGGATGCATCCCGATGGACAAGTGATGGATTTGGTTGGACTGCCAAACATGGGAAGGATTCATCCCAATGGGTAGGGTGTGGATAGATTTATGGATGAAAAAAGACAAGTTGGATGTGCAAGGTGTGTAGATGAGAGGATTGTCACTTGGATTTGATTAGCAAAGTATGGATGGGTTCTTGGATTTGGCATAAGTTAGTGTAATATCAGGTAGATGGGAAAATCTCAGTTTGATGGATTGGATAGGATTGGAAGAAGGATAAATGATTAGATATGATGAAAAAGGGGGATGGATGATTGAGTAGGATTGGATTTAGGATGAGATTAATGATTGAATTGGAAGAGATGAAGAATATGATTGGATGAGATAGGATTGGATTAGAAATTGGATAGGATGGGGTGGACTGGCGGATATAAGATAGATGGACTGGAACCAATGACAAGGGAGAACCAAGGATTGGTAAGAGAATGGATGGATGGGGAGATATTGTTTGGATAGGAGACAGATGGATTGAGTGGATGGATATGTATAGGATATTGAGGAATGGAGGGTAGGGTGATGGAGACCCAAGGACTATGTTGCAAAGGAGTGCAATGCCCCACGCTAGAGGTAGTGGAATTAAGGATGCAAGGATGGTGGATAAATATGTATGAGATGGAAGGATAATGTGCAATGGATATGGATGGTAGAGGATTTAAGGCTTGTGTGTTTACAAAGCATGCATGCATATAAATTATTTTGCCTCTATATAATCAAGACCAAAGATAATAATGGAGGATTGCATTTGGATAAGATGAGGGATATGAGATGGCGGATATGGATAGGATAGTCAAGATAAAAGATAGGAAAGGAGGATGGACTTAGATAGGATGTAGATAGACGATAAGGAATGTGCATGGTAGGATGGCATGGATGAAGCTTGCCCCCAAGTGTAGAGTGCAAGAGGATGAGAGGATTACACATGACACTTGTTTGCCAATTTTTCATCATGGTACTTACCCAAGGTGCCACAAGGAGTGGTTTTCACTATTGGATGATATTATTTTTCTTTACTTTTTTTGATTTTTTCTTTTTTTCTTTTTTTCTTTTTGTCTTTTTTTCTTTTTTTTCTTTTTTTTCCTTGATTTTTTGATTTTTTTGAATTTTTGGAATAGTTTGGATGGATAAGGATGAGGATGAGTGGATAGTGGATGCATGAAGGAGGAAGGGAGGACTCAAGCATCTAGTTCCATGCATGGTATCCCTTAGTATTTCTTTGAACTGGAGGTATGCTCATAGATGTTGGTAACAATACTTGGAGAGATGAAATGGATAGGGGATGGAAGATAAGAATTTGTAAAGGATTGGACTAATGGAATGGGATTGTGAAAAATGGATGATGGATAATGGATGGGGTTTTGAAAACTTTATAGAAGATCAACACTCGCACACACCTCGAAGGGTGGTAGATTAGTGGAGGAGAGTGTTTTGAATTAGATGGAGGATAAAGTGTGAATTTTGGGACATGTGGAACCAAAATAGAAGAGGGGGATGATTGAGTTGGGATGGTGGATTTTCGGACATAAGGACCCAAAATGGATTTTGAAGATGGAGGAGTGTTTGATTTATGAATGGATGGAGCTTTTGGATTAGCAAGTTTGGATGCCAATTTTGATTTTATTTTGGGATGCATTGCTTCTTTGAGTAGTTTGGGAATCCACATAGTTTTTTATTTTTCTTTCTTTCAAATCATATTTTTCTTTTGAGCATGTTGTTTTGAAGGGACATGTTGATCCTTTTATTTTTGTGGATTTTGAGCTTTATGCTTTTTAGATTGGGCATCGAAATTGCTTCCAATAGAAATGGGATGGGTGCACGAGGATGAACAATTTAAGGATTTTATGGATGGTGGGATGATGGAAGGAGAGTGTTGGGAGGCATTAAATGATGTGTGCCTTTGTTGATCTTGCTTAGGTATTATTTGAGTTGATGGGGTGGTAGATTGAGGGATGTAAGGACCCAAAATGGATGGAAGGAATGGAGGATTTAGCTTTGGAATATAGGGTCCCAAAATGGATGTGGATGATGGGAGATGGCGAGATTTTGATTTATATGAAGGGCTTTTAGATTTAGGAGGAATAGTATATGTACCAACATCTTGAGTGTAAGCTCGAGGACCCTTATTATTTCGGAAATAAGATGCGAGTCCATTTTGAGGGGGATGAGATGTGGAAGGAATATTAGGCTCTTTAGATGGAGTGGGATCATGACATGGAGATGAAGGGATACTTTGATCTTGATTAGGGAGGGGACCATGAGATGGAGTGGGAGGGGTGATTGGATCATGAGATGGAAGAGGATCATGTGATGGAGGGAGAGGGTTGGATAGAGGAATCATATGATCATGAGAGGAAGTGGAGGGAATGATATCATTAGATGGAGTGGAGGGAGATTCATCATGAGATGGAGAGGATTCTATGCTAGCATGCTTTGGAACAAGATTTTGGCATGTTTGGAGTTGTGGGGATTGTATGATGGAGGAGAATATGAAAGCTTCAACTTGGGTGGATGGAGGAATGATGGTATCATGAAGCGTAGGGAATTGAGGTTCATCTTTATTTGGAGGTGATAGAGGTAGATGGAGGACTTCAGGAGACTTGGCAACTTTGTTTTGAGGTGGGGATTTTGTCTCCTTTGCTAGCATGTCTTGGATAAGCTTATGGATGATGGACTTGGAGGATATGGATAATACGGATTTTGGAGGATTGGGATTAGATGGAGGATGGATATTAGATGGGGGATGATGATTGGATGGAGGATTAGGATTTATGCTTGGAGGAATATGGAGTAAAGGATTTGGATGGGGAGTAGAGGTAATGAATGTGTTGTAAAAGGATGGGGATTGGGATGTCGATGGGAGGAGAGATGAAGGTATATATGTGGATGAGGGATAATATGGAGATACAGATGGGGAATAAGATGGATTTCCCTTGTCAAAGCTAGAGGAAGGATAAGAGATATCATACGGATTAGGATTAGGTGCAATGTGTTGAGGTGGGATGGATGAAGGTATGATATGTGGATGAGAGATTATGGGATTGACTTGGTACGCAAGTTGAGGTGGTTCGTGAACTTCAATCAGCATCTGATCATACCAAGCTTTGAAATTCTAGGTAGCCATGTTGAGAATGAAGGACTAGATTCGAATTGGATGAATATGAGGATTAGGACTTGGATTCGAATGATGATGGGTCAAATTTGATTGGATTTTGATTGGATTTAATTTGGATTGGACTTGATTTGATTAGATTGGTCCTTGTATTAGGACTTGATTTGATTGGATTGGATTCATTTGGATTAAAGGATTGGATGATTGATTGATGAAGGATTGGATAACTAGATTAGAAAGATGGATTGATTGATTGATTGGAATTTTGGAGATTTGATTGGATTAGAGGAAGAATGATTATGGAAGAACAGATATATAATAGGAAGGAAAAGGGGAAGGTTGCCCAAAGTCGCATGAATGATTTGGACAAAAATGTTGGTTGAGGAAGGATGATTGTTTGAATGGATTAAAGTGAATTAGGGATTGAAGAATTGCTTGGATAGATAGAAATGGATTAAAGATTTAATGATGACAAGATGGAATTTGGAAAGAGGGAGGATTTATTGGTTGGAGGAATGATGGACTTGGCAAGAGATATCAAGTAATGAATACACGTTGGCCACTGACGCACATAGAGAATTCAAACACAACATGCTATCCTAGGAAGTTGGATGAGGAGGAAAACATTTGCTTGCTGACTTAGGTACACACCCAATAGCTAATCAGAATACGGTCGTCGAGTCTCACACAATGGATTCTCAACGCCGTATTAGCCGACTCCAAATTCTAATGGGGGCACAATATGGCAAGTCTCTTGGGGTAGTTACTATCTCCCTTGCACAAAGATTATCCACCTTTCGGAGGTGAACCGGGTGGCTTCTATTCCTAGGGTTTTTAGTATGGATTTCCATTTGAAGAGTAGTCCTTGTAGTTACGCAAGTGCTATTGAGGCCTATAGCCCTACAAATTACTAAGTAATATGTAGTCACGTAAGTGTGATTAAGACCTCAAGGGGCCCTACAAAGTGCTCAATATGAGAGTGAACTCTCAAATAGCTCCATCCTATGAAACTTTCATCTCAAGAGGCCTATTTGTTATAGTGAGTCAGAATGCCCAGGTCTAGTTGTACTCACTTGGGTTGTTCCCCTCTCACCAATGCCTAAGAAAATTGGGAGAGCAGGCCCACTAAGGGAAAGCACACAACAAGCTAGAAAAGTGCCAAAGGTCTAGATTTTTTATTGTCTAGATAGACAAGAGCATACTCTCCTACTTTCACACTTTTCTCAAACACTTCAAGCAGATGTTCTTTTACCCCTAATTAGATCTAGGTGCCTAAAATAAAAAGATTAAGAAAACACAATGTTTGGTTGGATTTCCTTAGGCAACCTGCAGAAAATTAGATTAGTAGTTTTTATTATGTCTTTGACCACTCGGGAAGGACCTATAAAACTCAAAAATCTGAATAATAAACAAAATTCCACATAAACAATGTGTGCGTTGTTCTGAAAACACCTACACTGAAGCGCAGGTGCAGGTGCTAAAACGCTTGTGTACGTGTTGCAAGGGGTCTGAAAAGAGAAAAACGAAAAAAAATGTAGAAAGGTACAAAATTCAAAAAAAAGTAGAATATACTTGAGGCGGACGTGTTGTTTGGATAACGTTCACGTTGAAGCACGTGCACTCGTGCTAAAACAAGTTAGTGAAACAAAAAAATTCAAATTTTTAAATTTAAAAAATGGGCAGGATTCTGCCAGAGCGCCCGTGCTATTCGCAGAGTGCTCGTGCTAAAGTGACAATTCCAAAATAAAAAGGATAGTTAGATGCAAAAACTAACTAATTTTTTATCTTTTTAAGCCTTTTTTAGTGTGTTTTTAAGTACTAATTCTAGAATAAAGACAAAAGTTGGAAGAATAGAAGAGAGGAGAAGGAATAAGATGATGTTTTAGGCAGGTGTTGATCTCACGACGCTCGCGTTGATCTATAGACCTGCAAAAGGGCGGGTTAAAAATTTTAAACTCCCATCCCACGTGCTAAAGTAGGTAACGCTCGCATTGATCCCATGGTGGTTGTGCTAGTTTGCAATCGCTCATGCTGTTCCAACACTTGCGAGAAAAAACTCACAAAAACTCCAAAAAAAGATTAAATTCTAGGGACGTGGGTCCCACCGGGCATGCCAGAATGAAGAGGGGAAAATGAGCAAATGTAAGGATTGAGTGGTTAGCATTCAAATAAAACATTCAAACATATGATAAACCACGTATACCTTGTTATTTTGTCTTCTCCTTAGGATTAGACCTTTGGTGAAGTGAAGAATTTGTGAGGAAATGATATTCCAATTGATAGATTGGAGGAGGCCAATGAAGGGCCAGGATTGATTTTATTATGGAGGGTTGAGATTGGTTTGGAATGGAAGGCATGGATCAAGGGTGCATTGGGAAAATAAACAGAAATATAAAATTCCTTGAGAAGATGGGGGAAAGGAAATTTGAATTTCAAAATGAGGAATTAAAAATTCCAAAATAAGGATACATTAAGGGATTCAAAGAAATTTGAATTTCTTTGAGAGGCTCAATGTTAATGTGACATGAGAGGGAATATAAAATTGAAGGATAATGATAAGAATGATTATGAGAGATTCTAGAAGAATTAATTAGGTTAATGATGGATTGGGAAAAATGGTTTGTAGGAATCACATGACTAGGTTAATTAATTAGAATTAAATAACTGAGTGGTTTTAGAGGAAATAATTATTGGAGGGACTTTAGAAGAATAGAGGAATAATTAATTTATATGATAAATTAATTATTGGACCATAGTGACAAGATTAATTAAATTAGATTTAATTAACACCGAAAGGAATAAGGATAACACAATTAAAAGAAATTAATTATGTTGACAAGCTTAAATTAATTAAATATTAATTTTAGGTGTCTACAATGGCTACCATTGAATCCTTGTTGAAAATTCCTCATGCTAGCCATAAATGTGAATTTATAGCCGAACAACTTCTTATCCTTTCATATGAAATTCTAGATATTGAGATGGTGTACAAAATTGTAGGTCTTGTCCCCTTGGTACCATTAAATTTACACCTACCTCTACAATAACACCATACGACCTAACTTCTCTTGTAATCAACACAAATCATTCATCAAATGCTCATCCTACTACACCACCTTTGGTAGTACCTTAGGTTCTCAAGTCTATTATGGTTCTTTACTGTATTGTGTAAAGACAACAAAAGCTAACCTCACATTACAAAATATTCACAATGGTAGTTTTGGTGCCCATACTAGTGTTATATTCCTTTAAAATAAGCTTCTTAGAATAGGGTACTTTCAACAACATGCACAATTGATATATTTTCTATCTCAATCATTACAACCTATTACTTCACCTTGGTCTTTTTCTTAATGAGTTATTGATCTTTTCATCAAGAAACATCCATATTCATCCAATGGACACATATTCATTATCACTGCCACTAAATATTCCACTGAGTTAATGAAAGCCATCTCCCTTACCATCATTAACAACATCTAAATTTCTAAATTAATCTTATGCCATATCATTTGTCATTATGGCATCCCCTCCACCATCATCCCTAACAATGGTAGTCCATTTAAAAACTAATACGTTCACAACCTTTGTGAAAAAATTCACATTCAAAACCATTGATCTACCTCATGCTAAAAAGAATGAACACAATATGTTAGGTGGTTTCATGTTGCTTTTGATATTGTTTAAATTTCAAAGGGTTGACCATGGCATAGTGTCTTCACTAGTCATATGACAAATTAAATAACAAGGTATTTACCAATATTGTAGATCCCCAAAATTTTAAAAAAGATAAAGAAGTATAAAAAAAACCTTGTAAAATAAAACTCTATAGATTACTTGGATGAGTCTTGAGCATATATACTAATTTGTAGTCACAAATTTATTCTAAGCTTGATGATTTTATTCTCCAACAATGCAAAGATCTAGCATATGAACTTTGAGAAATTACATAAACATAAATATACTATTTCCAAGTCTAAGAATAGACATATTTTAGATCCTTATCCATTTGACATCATCCTTTGATTATTAAGCTAAGTATAATCCTTCCATCTTATTCAATTTCTAAGGTTCTTAATATTATTTACAAATTCTCAGCAACACATAAATAATTTAAATGATTGTTCTTATTTTAATTAATTTAGTTACCTAAAATTTTGCCTAACATTTTTATTTTCTTTTCAATATAATAAATAAAATATGACATCTTGGCTAGTCTATTTCTTTGTGTTTTGTTTAGTTTCTATTCTACTATTATTTTGTCGTTTCTTGGTTAGGCATGGATAGGTGTACAAATTTTATTGATGTTGCTTTTATTTCTCTATTTTTTAATGGGTAACCTTTTGTAATTGATTTGGGGCCCTTCCCTACTTAATCAATAAAAAGCAAAAAATATAACAATTCCCATTAATGAAAATGAAAGGTTGATGCTTCAAAAAATAGGAAAAAGATTCAATTAAAATTGCTCCAAAATTTGGTATAATTAAAATTTTATTGGAGCATCTAAAGGAAGTATGAGAGCTCCAAGAGTTAGTTGCATAATTATAAATGAAGGCAATTGATTGGAGAAAATTCTAAAAATATTACAAAGGGAACCAAGAGCAAAGTATAGTTGCATGCCCTTATCCTAGGTTTAGAAATATGTAATGTTTATGGATTAAAAAACTAGAAAGTAAAGGAGATTCTATTATAATTGTGGATATAGTTAAAAAGAAAAAATGTAAAATTAAAAAATTAATAATCCCCTCCAACAAGTTTGACCATTCCCAGATTTATTAGATAAGTATTTCTTTCAACATATATTCAAGGAAATCAATTAAGAAGTAGAAATAATTGCCAATTGTATATTTGGCATGGTTAAAGAAGGTATGGTAAATTCTAAAATCAATCCATAGATAAAACTAAAATAAATGATTGAGTGGAATATAAAGAATGACATGACAATTTGAAACAATAATTATAGTAATCATGTTTAAGAGAGCTAGGAAATTTATGAATAAAATCTTTCAACAAATTTACATATAATTTCTATTGGCATTTTTTATGATTATGTTGTGATTGTCATTTATGGACACACACTTGCATTGAGATCACTTTTATATGTATGAGTTATGCTCAACTGGCAATTGTTCCCAACTGGTATGATGCATTATAGTCCTTAGACTATTGGTGTTTTGCAGAAAGTGTTTACTAATCTGAAGCGGTATGTTGACCCCAAGCAGTTTGAGGATCTCAAGCGGTACGAAGGATCAAAGCGGCAAAACACATATTTCCCAGTCTTCATTTTTTTCAAACCGGTAACCGGTATTTTGTATGAATCGGTAATACTCTATGATGAGTTACCAACCAGCATTTTGTAATGAGTTAATCCACCGATTGTTTGATAGTGCCGACACTTTAATGGTGCTTTTTGTGTCATGTTACAGAATATGTCTAGATGCATTGAACCTAGGAAATTGTAATGTAATCCTATTGGACCAACATGAAATCGGATTCCTTTATAAGGACATCATGTCTAGGGTTTTAAGTTGTTGCTGGGGTTTAAGGTGGTTGATGAGTTAGAGAGAGTGTGAATGTTTTGAAGACTGAAGTAATGCTGGAATGCATTAGGAATGAGCTATCAAGGATCTAACCAAGCAATCTGTGCTATTTGCTCGATCACTCACTTGTTGATTACTCACATCTTCGACAAGTCTAAAGCCCTTAACCGAGTAGGCCCAAAAGCCTTTTGTAAATCCTCTAATAAGGTGGTTCACATCTGTGGATCTAAAATCCTCTAGAAAGGTAGTCTTTAATCAGACTTATCTCCTAACAGAGATTGAGATTCCTAACAGGATCTGTTCTGGTAAAGAACATTGTATGACCTTAATCGGTCTAACCTTAATTGGTCTGGTTCCTATTCTACGGATAGTTACTTGTGAGTTCCATCTCACCGTGGTTTTTCCCATTTGGGTTTCCACGTCAAAATCTCTTGTGTTATGGTGTTTGTGCTTTTGTGGGTGAATGCATTATTTTCTATTTGGTTTGCATGTGTGCTAACCAGTTTGTCTGCTAAACTGTTCTACCGGTTTACTGTTAGTCTAGCAAAGTGTTTAAGTACAATTATTTTTGGCATACTAATTCACCCCCCCCCCTCTTAGTATTCATAAATTGGTATCAAAGCCAACCTTTCTATAAGTCTAACCACTTGGAAAGAGATATGGGGGAATATACTATGAGGGAACTTACTCATCAGCTCCCTCAGTCTGAGCAAGCCTATGATGATCTTATTGTCAAATATAAGGCCTCTCAAGCAAAAAGGAGAGAACATGCTGAGAAACTGATGGAGCTATCTGAAAATAGTTCCTCTGATGAAGCGGACATGGAAGCCCTAATTCAAGAAGTAGAAAAGCTGAATGAATCCAATTCCAACCTGAGAAAAGAATTGGAAGGACTAACTATTCGAATGTGCCAAGAGCTTGAGAACTGGAGGAAAGCTGAAGATCTGGTAAAAGACAAAGATCATGAAATCTCCAAGCTGAAGCAAGAGATCAATGACCTAACTGCTCAACTCCATGTGAGCAAAGTGGAAAAGGAAGACATGCAAGGAGAACTCAACATGACCATCTCTGAGAATGCAAACCTGATGGAAACAAATGCTACTATTTCCAAAGAACTCTCTGAGTCAAAGGAAATACTTGCTAAGTTCAACAAGAGTACTGTTAAGCTAGAGCAAAAGCTTGAATCAACCAAACCTATCAAGAATACTGATGGACTTGGTTATTCCGGTCATGAGGAAGGTGAGACCTCTGGTACAAATGTTGGAGCATCAAAGAAACAACCGACATAGAAGGATAAAGGTAAGCAAAAGTTTAAACCTATTTGCTTTAACTGTCTTAAAGAAGGACATACTACCAATGTGTGTAGGAGAAAAGCCTACAATAATTTTCCTTACTTTATAAACAATGTACTTAGATCCAATAAGTTCAATGGTAATTGTTATGCATGCAACAAGTTTGGGCATAGAGCATCTGAATGCAGGTCTGTTATGAACAACACTGGAAGATATCCTCAGAGGACTCAAGGAGTTGGTCTGGAACCTTTTTATGAGCTGGAATCACAATCAGTTCAATGCCTTTAATCATCAGTCAAGAAGCGGTGGCTATCGAGCGGCAACCGGATGGAGAGAAAACTGTTTGATCTATCATTGTCATGGTCACACTACTGCAACATGCAGGAGGAAGAATGGTAACATGAATAATAGACCTTGGAGAGCACCTGGAATGGTCTGCTATCATTGCAACAACCGGGTCACATTGCCAGATTCTGCAGAACAAGAAAGAACATATCAGATGACATACAGGTCACTCCGGAAGGAAAGATTGACATTGAAACTGTTCAAGTGGAACAAAACCTAGAAAAAGAAACCAGGAGTGTTGCAAGAAGAACCGATTTCTGCACCTAGTGTGGAACCCACGGAACCGGCAAACTAAGCATCAGAAAAGCTTAGGGGGAGCAAATGGTGAAACACTACGAACTCCCGGTTTACACCGGTAAAAGACCTTAACCAATATGTGATACTTGTCATTTGGCAAAAGACCGGAAATGGTAATAGGCAAATTAGGGTTTACGCCCTAATGGTGGAGCATTTATTATGATAGGTGAGGAATATGTTTAAAAAGAATTTTCAAATCATTTCTCACTATCATTTTTCGAGCGAAGAAGTTTTTCAAGTGCAGAGTGAAGAAAAAGTGATTTGTGTTGCGATTCAAAGAAATTTCAAAACCCTGAAGAAGATTCAGAAGCAAATATCAAACGGTCAAGAGAAGAACTCAAAGCGGTGATTCAACAACTGATGAAGTGTGAGGCGAAGTGGAATTAGCAAGCCCTAAATTCTCAATTTCCGAAAGGTATTTCTCGAGTTTTCTATTTTATCATGGCTTTCGCATCTCATGATAGTTCTAGTGCAACTGTTGATTCTATGGACTTCATACAACGAAAGTCGAAATATAATGCCTTGTCTCAAGTACCGACTGGTGTGATAGTGGAAGAAGGCATTTTTGATTATATAGATTGTAAAATTGAAGACCTAGGGTCTCTCGCAATCCATTCTCAGCTAGGTCTATTCTATGGTAAGGATAAAAAGATCAAACCGGAGTATAGCATCTTGGAGAAGAAGAAGCTTCACAATGCGGTTTACTTCCTAGAGGATTTCTCAGATGACCACATTTGAATCATTCTGAGCAGAGTTCATGGTGACAAGATGTATCTTGAGAGAACACATGATATCACACCGCAAGCTATTCAGGCCATCACCAATTTCTGCAATACAAGGGAAGTGCCAGCCCTAAGGAAGGTCAGCAAGACTGAAATGTCCAAGCTCACCGGTTCAGTGAGCAACTCACGTGGCATGACCATCAACTCAATCAAGGATGATCTGGTCAAGTATGCCTGCATGGTGATAGGCTACCAGACATTCTCTACTAGCAAAATTAATTTTGTCTCTGCTACAACGGTAAATGCCGCTTATAGGATGATCAAGGAGGATGCATTGTTTGATCTGTGCACTTTTATGCAAAGACAACTTATGTTGAAGCTTAAGTCAATCAAACAGGATAATGCACTAAGATTCAAGTTTGGACAACTATTGGTAGGGTTATTCTTCTACTTCCAAGGTTATTTCCCAGGAGTTGGAGATATGTAGTGGTTTGTCGACCAACCAATTACCAAGTAGATCAAAGAGAGCCTGCAAGCAGTTGGAACCGATTACCCTGATGTTCTGAACAAGTACTTTGATGAGTTCAGAAGCAAGATGAGCCTAAGGATGAGGATATCTAGTGACATTGTCAAGAAATATGAAGAGGATATCTGCTTTATCATCAAAGTGGATGAATGCATAATGGAGGTAGTTGAGCCCAAACAGGAAGAAGTAGAGCCTATGGGCTATGAGGTGATGTATAACATGTTGGATGGGTATGCTTCTACCCTAATCACCTCACCTCTTGATCCTAAGGCAAAGAGAACTGGCACCTATTTGGAAAGGGATGCACCGGTTGTAGAACCCTCTGAAAAGAAAGGAAAGGTAGTACCTTCGGCATCGGCACCGGTTACTGCAACCAGTCCCAAAGTGACCAAGTGGTCACCAATTAAGAAGAAACCGGAAACGGCACCTGCAAAAGTCTTCAAGAGGAAGCGGAAGACAAAAAGCAATACACCTGACTCAGAAGAAACTGTGTCAAAAGAACCGCCTAAGAAGAAGACTAGGCAAACAAAGAAAAAGACAAAGAATGAACCGGCATCATCTGCACCGGTAAATATTGACATTTCTTCCAACAAACCTTTGACATATTGTCAAAGAACTATAAAGAATATTAGGAGAAAGTGCTAAATGATTTGATTGATTGTTTTGATGATTTCGATGATGATGAAAAGGAAGCAATTGAACAGGAATCATTAGGTATTTATGTGTTAATGACCGGTCGCCTTCAAAAATTAGATCTGAGACACTGGATTCTTTGTATAATTCTTTAGACAATAAATGGCGCATTGCCATAGAAAAGGAACAGGAAATGAGGGAGAAAATATTTGCTCAACATTTTCTCGATGTATCCAATTCAAAACTTTTCGAAGTTATGAATAAATACAAAGGCCTCTTCTTCATGAGAAGAAGAAGACTCGTGTTACTGGAAGGAAAGGGTCAAGAAGTGATCAAGGATACACATACTCATGCTCAAGAAGCCCTTAAGATGCATCAAGTGGCTGAAGCCAACAAAAAAGCTGAGCGAGAACCAGAAACTAGCAAAGCGGATGAGGTGTATGACAGTGAAGAAGAACCGGTCACAGAACAAATGGACCCCATTGATGTAGACACCTTAGAAGGTGAAAATGTTACTCAGGATGCACCATCAGAAGCAACAGGACAGGAGAAGCAAGCTGAACAGGTAGAAAAGCAAAAGGAAGCAAAGTACAAAAAGGAAGAAGCAAAGAAGCAAGCAGAGGAGAAGAAAAAGAGAGAAGAAGAGGAGAAGAGAAAGGAAGCAGAGAAGGAGAAAAAGAAGGATGAAGAGGAGAAGAGGAAGAAGGAAGAGGAAAAGAAGATGGATGAAGAGGAGAAGAGGAAGAAGGAAGAGGAGAAGAAGAAGAATGAAGAAGAAAAGAAGTGAAAAGAAAAAGGAAGAGGAGAAGGAAGAGGAGAAGAAGAAGAATGAAGAAGAAAAGAAGCGAAAAGAAAAAGGAAGAGGAGAAGAAGTAGCAGGAAGAGGAGCAGAAGAAAAAGGACGAAGAAGAAGAGAAGCAGAGGAAAGAAGAGAAAAGGAAAACAGAAGAAGAGGAAAAGAAAAAGATAGAAGAGGAAAAGTTAAGAGCTACAGAGAAAGAAGAAGCGGCAAAAAGCACTTAGATGGAGACTCCAAAGGCAACTGGTAGTCAAGCCAAATCGGCTGACCTCACCAGTCCTATTGACCTCCAGTCTACAAATGAAATGGAGCTGCTACAGAGCATTAAGGTTGCTCAAGAATGCCATGAAGTGATAAGGAGGAAGAAGGAGAAAGATGTGATCCAAGCTATGGTGGACACTCTTACCAGTTTGTTACCTGGCACAAACCTCCCCAATACTGATTCATCATTGGCACAATTGAAGCTCCTATGCACCATAGTGGATGATCAGGTGCAGAGCCTAGAAGAGGTAGCAGAGGAAAATGCCAAGAAAGAGCATCAAAAGGCTCTCAACATTGCCCTAGTGAAGAAGTTAAATGAGCTCTGGTTCGATCTGCAAAAAGCTCAAAAAGACATAAGGAATGCTCTGGATGAGGGGAATCTACTACTGAGTAAGATTTGCCAACCCCATCTCTTCTGTGATGATGTGCTTGTACAGAAGCAAAAGATACAATTTGACTTGTAGTTATACATGAGCACCTTCAAGTCGCCATATGACTCTTTTATAGCTTATGGGCAAACCGTTCACCGGTTTCATATACAGTCTGCCAAAATAGAGTTGGAAATCAGGAACCGGACTCAAGATTTGTAGGAACTACAACTGGTTCTACTCCCACGCCTGCAAATACTTCAGAAATGTTATCTCAATCTAGATGCCTTAACGGTGACTCAAGAGATGAGCACAATAAATGCCATGGAAGAATAGGTCTCCCAGATGCAGACAGAGAAAGAAGTGGCTACCTCCCTACTTGAGTCCTGGTCCTTATCTATGAAACAATTTTTGCAGGACTTTAAATCAGTTTTTGACAATTTTTATTCTTTATTGTCATAAACTCTTATTCTCTTAATACTAATGCAATAGGGGTTGGTCTGCAATATTATTTTTGTCATTGTTGGCAAAGGGGGAGAAGTATAAATTTTGAATATTTTGATGTATACTTTCATGTTATTTCTGTTCAGAAGTAGTATACATTGTATTTTCTACAAAAGGGATAGTGTATATGCTTAGGGGGAGTAATTTTGATTATGGCATATTTTTGTTGTAAAACACTTAGATGTAAAAATTTTCCTAAGTGTTGCCATCAATGCCAAAGGGGGAGATTGTTGGCATTTTTGATGATTATGTTGTGATTGTCATTGATGGACACACACTTGCATTACTTTTATATGTATGAGTTATGCTCAACCGGCAATTGTTCCCAACCAGTATGATGCATTATAGTCCTTAGACTATTGGTGTTTTGCAGAAAGTGTTTACTGATCTGAAGCGGTATGTTGACCCCAAGCAGTTCGAGGATCTCAAGCGGTACGAAGGATCAAAGCGGTAGAACACATATTTCCCAGTCTTCATTTTTTTCAAACCGGCAACCGGTATTTTGTATGAACCGGTAATACTCTGTGATGAGTTACCAACAGGCATTTTGTGATGAGTTACCATCCACCGATTATTTGACGGTGCCGACACTTTAACGGTGTTTTTTGTGTCGTGTTACAAAATATGTCTAGATGCATTGAACCTAGGAAATTGTAATGTAATCCTATTGGACCGACATGAAATTAGATTCCTTTATAAGGACATCATGTCTAGGGTTTTAAATTGTTGCTGGGGTTTAAGGTGGTTGATGAGTTAGAGAGAGTGTGAATGTGTTGAAGACTGAATTAATGTTGGAATGCATTAGGAATGAGCTATCAAGGATCTAACCAAGCAATATGTGCTATTTGCTCGATCACTCACTTGTTGATTACTCACATCTTCGACAAGTCTGAATCCCTTAACCGGGTAGGCCCAAAAGCCTTTTGTAAATCCTCTAATAAGGTGGTTCACATCTGTGGATCTAAAATCCTCTAGAAAGGTAGTCTTTAATCAGACTTATCTCCTAACAAAGATTGAGATTCCTAACAGGATTTGTTCTGGTAAAGAACATTGTATGACCTTAACCGGTCTAACCTTAATCGGTCTGGTTCCTATTCTGCGAATAGTTACTTGTGAGTTCCATCTCACCGTGGTTTTTCCCATTTGGGTTTCCACGTCAAAATCTCTTGTGTTATGGTGTTTGTGCTTCTATGGGTGAATGCATTATTTGCTATTTGGTTTGCATGTGTGCTAACCAGTTTGTCTGCTAAACTGTTTTACCGGTTTACTATTAGTCTAGCAAAGTGTTTAAGTATAGTGATTTTTGGCTTACTAATTCACCCCCCCATCTTAGTATTCATCAATTTCATCTATGTCAACCTTTAATCTTTCCTAAAAGTGAGCTATAGAAGAGGCTCAAATAAGGTAAAAACAATGATGAGATTGATTGTCATCACTTTTTATTGTGAGGAACAAAACTATTGGGAAAATGGTGTCTCAACCTGCATTTACATGAGGTTGCTATTTATAGTAAGTTTTCGTTTGAGCATGAAATGGTGCAAATTTTCTTCAAAGCTTTGGATTGGCTATATAAGCATTCCGGTAAATTTTTATCGCAAGATCATAGCTAGTTGTGAAGATATTAAAGTTTTTGTTTTTGAAGGGTGCAATGAAAGGTTTAAATTTAATTTTGAGGACTTTAGACCCTTCAAAATATCTTGAAAAGTGGGCGTAATTGGCATAGTAGGCTATGAGGTGATAGAGAACTTTAGGAGCTTTCTAACACATTAAACAGTTCATCAATTGGACACCTAGTTTGCAAGTTTTGGCCTCTGAAAGTTTGAACTCCTAAAATAGGAAATATAAAATGCATCAGACACATAAATGAGTTGTAAAAGGGAGGAACATGTCTTGATGTGTTTTTTGGCACGTCATAGGGAATTAAGAATAGAGATAAGGTTTTCTCTACTTTAATGGGTGGTTTTAGACCATGGTTTTGTAATACTATTTGATGGTTTCTTATATTGTATCTCCTATATATGAGGTGTGTGAGATAGAGGTTGTGTGTAAGAGTCTTATGGCTATTGAGTTATCTATGAGTCTCTGATTAGTGGTACTCTTGTAAAGAGCTCTCTTTGCAAGTATATTGTAATATGTTATTGATTGCTGAATAATATATTGAGTTTCTTTTGGAGTGTGGGGTTTTTCTCCTGAAAAGGTTTTCCCCACGTAAATCACTATGTTGTGATATGCATGATATTATGTTTATTTCTGTTAAGTTTTTGTAGCTATTGTAAATATCTATAAAAAAAATTGCATTACCCTCCTCTCAAGGTTAGTGTAGGAATTTGTTCCACTACTTAACTTCCTTACAAGTGGTATCAGAGCCTAATCACCTTTGGTTTCAGTTGTGAGTTATTGGGTCTTTTGAACTAATCCAAATTTGAGTGGGAGCTTGTGCAAAAGATACTTTTTGATCTTGTTGCAAGAATTTTCAGATGGCAATTTCATTAGGGAGAATAGAGGTGGAGGAATTCTTTGGAATTAATTTTGAGATGTGGAAGTTGAAGATGGAAGATTTGTTAATAGATCAATATCTGTGGGATGTTGTTGATGTGAATGTCTCGAGACCCTTAGATCCTACTGCAGCTACTCAATATGATATTATGGACCGTAAAGCCAAGGGTCTAATCAAATTGTGCTTGGTATACTCTATTCTAATCAATGTCCATGAAGAAAACACTACAAAGACATTATGGACTAAGCTGATAACACAATGATGAACAGTGAGTACCAAACCAGTACTGAGAGGGGGGGGGTGAATCAATACAGGTAAAAAAATTTTTCCTGAACTGGTTTGACTGCAAACAGTGAACTTGACTGGCAATCGCTAACATCGGTCATAAACCAAATTACTACCGGTTAAGCACAATGAGACTGTGAAAGATATAAACCGGAAACACTTATCTTACCACACAACCTACACCCTCATTTCCACATTATCCTTGTGCATAAACAGGTAATCTATCATCAAAAATATAATAACTTGCTAGATCAACATGATTCACCTCTTGACAGAAATCAATAAAGCATCACATGAAAAAGACATCACATATGACACACATATTTTTCACGTGGAAACCCAACTGGGAAAAACCACGGTGGGGATGAGTACCCACAAGTTGTTTTTGAACTCTTTAGAAGTCCGCTTTGTTAGAAGCCTAGTCCGGTTAAAGACTGTTACAATAGGTTTTGTTAAGAACCGATCTTGTTAGGGATCACTCGGTTAAGGGATGGCTAGAATACCCGGTTAAGGGTTAAACCCTGTTAAAGGTTACCTTGTTAGAGGATTTTATGAACTCAATGGCTTTGAGTCACCCTGTTAAAGGATTTACAGCAAGCTAGTTAAAGCTACCTTGTTAAGGGATTTTCCAACTGTTGAAGTGATTAGAGATCAACAGGTATTACAATGATCTGGTAATAGCACTCAATGCCAAAGCAGACCCGCTTTAGTTCCTTTCTTCTGCATACACACTCTGCAGGTATCAACCCTCTTATCTGGTCTAGAAAGAATCACGTATCTTTGCACTTAGATACACACACAACATTTGCCAACAACTTCAACATGAAACACAACATCGACCTTATAGGAAATAGATAGGTCGGTAACATAAACCCTAAACCCTAAGCATTTAGGTTGAGCAATTCAGTCGGTTCAATCCTGACCATTGAACACTTTGCATTTGAATATAATGGTCTTGAACAGATCTCAAGACATTCTCCATCGTTCGTTCTTCGCCGCTTCTTGGAGCCGATAACCCATCACGTGTTCTCCACTGTTTGCAGAGACTTCGCACATTCCCAAGGTAGATAGGATCAATCTCCTTCATGCAAGATCCTTCACGTGCATGAGGATGACATGGCAATATGATTTGATCTCCATTATAATGCTAAATCATCACACAATGCCATCGGTTGAATCACACAGGCTCGAAACACTTCAACCGGAAACCCTGAAGCTGAGACCACCAACCGGTAGTCATACCATATTAAACCTTGATAAAAAACATTCCATATACTGGTTCACTTGGAAAAACGTACCACTTCACCTTTTGCACATATATTGGTTCTCAACATTATACCGGTTCACTTTGCTAGTTGCTTAACTTCAATAAACTTGTTCACTCTTCAACATATTACCGGTTCACTCTTCAGCATATTAGCAGTTCACTCTTTTAGCATTTTATCGGTTCTCTCTTTAGCATATTACCGGTTCATTCTTTCAGCATATTGACATCAATGACAACACAATATCATCATGTCAACATATTTTTCACATATGCCAACATAAGCTTGATGAAATGTATCAAGAAAAATCTCTATTGAATCATATTTTGTTTAGGAAGAAATTGTATTCCTTGAGAATGGAAGAGGGTGGAAAGATCACAAACCACTTGGACAAATTGAATAAGTTGGTGGCTCAATTGTTATCTATTGGTGTTAACATGGATGAGGAGGAGAAATGCTAGATCTTCCATTGGTCTTTGCTTGATTCATGGGATTCTCTTGTTATGGCTATCGACAGTTCTTCTATTGTTCTAAAGTTTGAAGATGTGGTGGGTGCCCTACTTGGTGAAGAGATGCAAAATAAGGTATCCATAAGTTTGAAGGAAGCCCTAATTGTTCATGGAAGACCTAAGGAAAAGGGCAAGAAGAATGATAGGAGCAATAAGTCCAAATCTAGAGGGAGATCAAAATCTCCTGGAAAGTCCAAAGTCATTTGCTGGAATTGCAATAATTCAGGTCACATCTGTAAGGGCTGCGAAGAAAAAAAGAAGAAGTTTGATTCTGATTTTGAGTTCGAGAAGGAAAATGGTGATGCATTCATTGCAGCTTTGGCTACTCATATAGGCACTTATGTATGGTTAATTGACTCAGGTGTATCTTTTCATATGACTACCAATAGAGAATGGTTTTCTGAATATGAATAATATAATGGAGGTAAGGTGTACTTGGGTGATGATTTACATTTAGATATTATTGGTTGAGGTAACGTTAGGATCAGGTTTCCTGATGGTAGAATAAAAAGGATTAAGGGTGTGTTGCATATCCCTGAATTAAAATCAAATTTATTATCGGTGAGAAAACTGATAGATACGGGTGTGCAACTAGTCTTTTCTAATGCAAGATGTAAGATGATTAATGGTGCTATGGTGATTGCTAGAGGTGTCAGGTTTGACACTTTGTATAAGCTAGAGACATACACTGTTGAGTGTAATAGCACTTCTATAAAAACTAAATCTATGGATTCTTCATCAAAAGATTTGAGGGTTTCACCTTCAGTGGATGGACATGGATTTTTGGTACCTATAAGTGCTCTTTCTTCTGAAGAAAAGTTACCTCTAGAGAAGACTATGTTATGGCACTAGAGATTAGGCCACATTGAAGAAAAGGGTCTAAGGACCTTGAAAAATAAAAAACCTTGTTGAAGGTTTGAATGATTGTAATCTTGACTTTGATTTCTATGAGAATTGCATTTATGGAAAACAAAACCGCGTTCAATTTTACTTGAGTTCTCATAAATCTTGTGGTGTTTTGGATCTTATTCATTCTAATGTGTTTGGTCCTATAGATGTTCCTTCCATTGGAAAATCCACATATTATGTTTCATTTATTGATGATTTTAGTAGAAGGACACAGGTATACTTTCTAAAAAGTAAATTTGATGTTTTGAGTCATTTTAAAGAATTTAAAGCAATGGTTGAGTTGCAGATTGGAAAGAAAATTAAATGTTTAAGGATTGATAATGGTAGTGAATTTTTCTCTAATGATTTTGATATATTCTATAAAGACTGTGGCATTAACAGATAGAAGAAAACTCTGTATTCCCCACACCATAGTAGAGTTGCAGAAAGAATGAAGAAGACACTAATAGAGAAGGCTAGGAGTATGTTAAGTGGAGTTGGTCTAGAACAAAAGTTTTGGGTTGAAGCTATTTCCACTGCTTGCTACTTGATTAATAGGTCTCCTACATCATCTATTGTTGATAAAACGCCTATGGAAGCATGGTCAGTTCACAAGCCTTCATTGAGACACCTTATAGTTTTTGGTTGCGAGGCATATGCACGTGCCAAAGGAGAAGTGAACAAAGTTTGAGAAAAAGGTTGTGAAATGTATCTTCATTGGGTACATTTATGGTGTGAAAAGATACAAGCTTTGGGACTTTGTTGCAAAAAAGGTAATTCATAGTAGAAGTGTTATTTTTAGAGAAATTAAGTCTCCATCTATTACATTACAGCCATAATAGACTAAGCAAGAAGATGTGATTCAATTCCATTCTATGTCTTAAAGAGTTGAATCAAGATCACTTGATAGGCAATAAGTTGGGGAGAGCTCATCTAGCTCTAAATCTTCAAAAGGGGAGGAAGAACCTCCAACTCATCTTGTTCGAAGGTCTACAAGACACAAACGACCACCTGAAAGGTATTCACCTAATGATTGGAGATGTATTTTTTCTTTGAATACTAATATGGATGAACCTAGATCTGTAGAAGAGGGATTAGGTATGAATGATGTATTATCCTGGAAGAAGAAATGGCAGCTTTGAAAAAGAATGATTCATGGGATCTTGTACCATTTCCTGAAGGATGGAAGCATGTTGGTTGTAAATGGGTGTTCAAGAAAAAGATTGGTTTAGATGGAAATGTTGAGAAGTATAAAGCAAAGTTGGTTGCAAAAGGCTACTCTAAGGTTGGGGGTGTTGATTATGGTGAGATATTTTCTCCTGCTGCAAAAATGACATCCATTAGATTTTTGCTTTCTATTTTTTATGCTTATGATTTAGAGATTAAGCAAATGGATGTGAAAATTGCTTTCCTTCATGGTGATTTGGAGGAGGATATCTATATGCTATAGCTAGAGCACTATGTGGTAAAAGGTAAAAGTAATTTGGTTTGTAAATTGAATAAATATTTGTATGGCCTCAAACAGAGTCCTAGGATGTGGTACCAAAAATTTGATACATATGTGTTGAGTTGGGATTTGAATGTTCTAAATCAAATCACTGTGTTTATTATAAATCTGATAGTGATCATTTCCTATACATTGCATTATATATTGATGATATGTTATTCATTGGTAAAGGGAAAGGTATGATTTTAGAACTAAAGTCTCAACTTGCTACTAAATTTGAAATGAAAGATCTTGGTGCAGTGAATCACATTCTTGGGATGGAAATTATAAGAGATAGAGTGAATTAAAAGCTATGGCTAGGCCAGAGTAAGTATGTAAATTTAGTTTTACAAAGGTTCAACATGCAAGATTGTAGACCATTGTGTGTTCGCTTTACAGTTGGAACACAATCATTTATTTCAGATTGTCCTGCATCTCCATTAGAGATGGAAGACATGAGCATAGTGCCTTACTACAATGCATTTGGAAGTTTGATGTATGATATGGTCTGTACTAGACTAGACATTTCCTAAGTAGTGAGAGTTCTTTCTAGATATATGTCTAATCCTGGTAGAGTTCATTGGGATGTAGTCAAAAGAGTCTTCTAAGGGCACCTTAGACTATTCTTTGTGATATCATGGTAATTTAGTTGGAGAAATGATTTCCCTTGTTGTTCATGGTTATGTGGATTCAGACAGGGTAGGTGATAGTGATAATAGAAGATCCACCAGTGCTTATGTGTTTACTTTATTTGGCAGTGTAATTAGTTGGATGAGTAAGTAACATGCTGTGGTTGCTTTGTCCACTACAGAATCAAAGTATGTGGCAACTACTCATGCTTGTAAAGAAGCCATTTGGCTTAAAATACTATGTCCGAATATTGGAATAAAACAAGGTGAAATGATAGTTTGTCGTGACAGTCAGAGTGCGATATGTCTAGCTAAAAACCAAACATTTCATGCCCGAACCAAACACATTGATGTTTAGTATCATTTTGTCAAAGTTATGGTCAAAGATGTCAGTATGAAGCTAGTTAAGGTGGATATTTTGATGAATGTTGCAAATTCTTTAACTAAGGTTGTGAGCATAGAGAAGTTCAGATGATTTTCAAAGTCTATGGGCCTCATGGCCCCTAGCAATTAATTTAATGTGTTGATACTCCCTTTGTTATTACAAGGTGTTCGACAAGTGAGAGAATGTTAGAAAAATGGTGTCTCAACCTTGCATTTACATGAGGTTACTATTTATAGTAAGCTTTTGTTTGAGCACGAAATGAGGCAAAATTTTTCCCAAAGCTTTGGATTGGCTAGATAAGCATGTTGGTAAATTTTCATCTCAAGATCATAGCTAGTTTTGAAGATATTAAAGTTTTCATTTTTGAAGGGTGTGATGAAAGATTCAAATTTAATTTTGAGGACTTTGGACCTTTTCAAACACCATGAACAATGGGTGTAACAAGAATAACGGGTTACAAGGTGATATAGCAATTTGCGAGCTTTCCAATGCATCAAACATTTCGTCAATCGAACACCCAATTCATAGGTTATGGCCTCTGGAAGTTTGGACTCCTGAAATAGGAAATATAAAATGCATCGAACACATAAATAAGTTGTAAAAGGGAGGAACACGTGTTGATGTGTGTTTTGACACATCATAGGGCATCTAGAATGGAGATAAGTTCGGCTATACTTTATTGGGTGGTTTTAGCCCATGGTTTTATAATGTCGTTTGACGGTTTCAAGTATTGTATCTCCTATATATGAGGTGTGTGAGATAGAGGTTGTGTGTAAGAGTCTTATGGCTATTGAGTTACCTCTGAGTATCTAATTAGTGGTACTCTTGTGAATAGATTACTCTACAAGTATATTGTAATTTGTTATTGATTGTTGAATAATATATTGAGTTGCTTTTGGAGTGTGGGGTTTTTCTCTCAAAAGGGTTTTCCCCACATAAATCACAGTGTTGTGGTATGCATGATATTATGTTTATTTTTGTAACTGTTGTAACGATCTGTAATTTTTTTTGCATTACCCTCCTCTCAAGGTTAGTGTAGGAAGTTGTTCCGCTACTTAACTTTCTTTAAAAAAACTATTGCACAATAGTTAACTTTATATTTATGATGGATACAACTATTTTTTTGGTGGGTAGCCAAAGGTAAATATTTTAATTAGGTAGAATTTTATGGATGAGATTGAACATAATAGTCAAAACACAAAGTAGTTCTCTCCTTCATGCAATACAATGGGTTCTAGGAGAAGAATCCACGGCAACTAATCAATGCCAATGCATGGTAAATAATAACATCTCATTAAGGTTTGCAGAAGTTTCTAAACATCAATGAAGACAAGGAAGAGGTACAAAAATGACTAGAAAGTTGATCAAGAGTCAATTCACAAAGTTGGGTTTCCTCCTCTACATGTGAAATTATTGATAAATAAAGCTAACATATAATGGACACCCTTCATCCTAATAAGCATGCCACAAAAGGAGATAGGAAGGCACGCCAAAAAAATCAAAGGAAACAAAATTTCTAAAACAAGTGATGGTGTAGAGATTTCAAAGGGCACTAAATGGTTAAGATTGTTCATATCTGACAATTTAAAAGATAAGCTAATAAGTAGAGATTTGGCATTTGATGTTGTGTAATAAAATATAATCATATTCATAAATAGATAAAAAGAGTAACACACTAAATAAAATTATAATTTCAACATATTTTTTGGTATTCTTGTCCTATTCAAAAAAATATAGATCAAATAATTAACCCAAAATGATAATAATTTTTTGTCATAATATAAAAAATAATCTCCAAAATCATAATTTACTTATACATAAACTAACATTTATTATCTATATCTTTATATTAATTTTAAATATTTATACATCAAAATAGATATTAATAACTTATTTATAAAAATTTAAATTAAAAAATATCTTCAACATTATTAATATGAAACATATACTAACTCACAAACCCTACCACTCAAATTTTATTTATAAACATATAATAAACTTAAACTTAAACTTCTATAATCATAATCATAATCATAATTTATTTGTTTCTAGAATTCCAAATTGACATGGATTGGGCAAACATTTTACCCTAAATATAACTATAAATTGACCCACAAAGAAGAAAATCAAACTTTATTATATTCCACAACATCATTATTATCTTATGTTCCCAATCCATCAAAAGAGGAATAAACCAATGAATACAAGTGAAAAAAAATCCAATGAATGCATTTTGACTTAACTTACCTTTCCCCAATATGTACCATGGTAAGTAAGTCATTTTATGTGGTCACAACAATATTCTTTCTTTTGCTTTATATAGGCACGCGGAGATAATTACCATGGAGAAAAAGCCTATGCAAAGTTAAAAAAGGATATGCACATTACAAAGGTTCAATGTAAATTTTGTAAAGTTGTATAATAGGGATGGAATATTGTACATCAAAAGACGTATAGTGGTAAGGGAGAAGTATTTAATATTGGATGACTTTTCATATAAAAATGTAGTATGTATGAAAATCAAAATTTGTAAAATATGATAGATTTTTACACGATTTTCACATGATTTTTACTATCTCAATTTTCATAATCTGTTTTTGTTAAAATCGAAAAAAAAAAGGTGAAAAATCATTATGTTATACTGATTTGTGTTTGTAGGTGTGTGTTTTTGTATGAAGAATAGCCAAAGCTTTTAATAGTGTTACTGGGAAATGATTTTTTTGAATTAATATTTATTTTTTAATAAAAAGATATGAAAATTTTATAATATATATTAATATCAATATATATAATTATTAAAAAAAGTATATGTCTATGATATTTTTATTTTTCTCTTTATGATATATTTCTCATTTGATGATGGATCACTCAGAAACAACTCATATCAATCATATGAATTGAAATAACCTATCTTTAGAGAAATATAGGTAAAGTACGAGGAAAGATAAGGTGTACATTATATTATTTGTGACCTCTATTTCAAGCCACTAGACCAACTCATGTTGTACAATATTAATTTATTATTATATTATGATATTGTAATCAATATTATATTATTATTAAGATATTACTATATTTTAATATTCTTATATTTCTATTAAACTTTTAAAAAATTATTAAGACTAATTATTATTATTATATTATCATATCTCTATATTATTATTATAATATTATTTTGACAAAGTTAATTATTAGTATGGTGGAGATAAATAGAATTGATTAATAGTTAACAGAGGAGAAAATAAATAAATAATTTTTTTTGTTTTTATGAGTATTAATACGCCTTCCCCATAATAACTAAATAAATATATTTGAAATGTCTATATGAATTTATTTTGCTAAAAGAATTATCATGCCAATTTAAAAGAAAATATTTTTTTATTTATATTATAGATAGTAAATGAAGGTTATAACAAAATATTTACCGTTGCAATAAATCTTTTGGCTTAAAATAGATAGAGTTTAATAAAAAAAGATCATGGTATGAAATAGTGTTACTTTGGTGGCCTTTTTTAAATAGATAAATACTTCCCACACATCTTGGTATCGTTTAGATTTAAATAAATATAGTATTTAAAAAATAAAAATAAAACAATAAAAGAACATATAATGGTAATTTTTTTTTATTGTGTAGGAGATTATTGTTTTCATAAGAGCATATTTGTATTTATATATTTGTAGGAAAAAAGTGTTGAATTTGTTGATTTAAAATATAGTTTTTTTTTTAATTCAAAATTAATTTGTGGGTATTTTTATATTTAAAATTTATTTAAATGATAAAAAAATTGAGATCATTTTATTTTTATCAATGTTTGTAAGTTTATCGTTAGGAAATATATTAATTAGAAAGTAATTTCATGACATACAGATGATAGATGTTGAGTTTTATAGTTTGGTAGAGGTTGTGTTCATTTCCTAATGTGGTCTATAAATAAGTACTTATTTATTCTTTTTTCTAAATTAAATTTGAAGCTAACTATAGTCTATATTATTATCAAGATTGTATGATATTGTTTATGTTAGCTCTTTCAAGTATACAATTCCTAAGAAAGTTGATTAAGATCAGAATATTCATTGGAATGTTTAGCCTCACAATATAAGACAAGCCAAAAATAAATAAATAAAAATGCATTGCCTTCATTTTCTATGATTATGATGTTAGTTTCTAGAATGCTATATAAAGTCCCCACAACCAAGTGATATCTATAGATGCCTAAATTTATCCATACCCAACCACATTTGACTTTACCTTATCTTAGTCAATTAAATAAATATTTATTATTTATTTAATTAACTATTTTATCATTTACATTATTTGTCACCCTTAATTAAATAATTTTACATTTTTTTAATTAAGTTTAACACTTCATCTTTAACCTCCACCTTTAATTAAATAAATTCATATTTATTTAATTACGTCTAGTCTTATTCCCCCAAATCCTCCAATTAAATCAATTAATTAATATCTACTTATTTAATTAATTGATTTTAGGTAATTAATCCCTAATTTATATATGCACGTATGAACAGGATCCCCTTTTCAAGAAATCTTTATTTTAAATTCCCCCACCTCCTTGATAATGTGCAATAAGACAAATATTTCCTTTCTAGAAGTCAAATCTTCTTATTTTAAGAAATCTAAACATGCCTTCCAAGATCCCTTCTTCAAATATCCCACCAAAACTTATCATTTTGTCATTTCTTATGTCCAATCCCCACAATTGATCTTGGAGGCACCTTTTCTAATTAATCGCATCTTGACATTTATCCAATTCGTCTTGCTTGAGAAATCTCATCAACTATGAGCCCTTCCTTCCTCACACTTGATGGGACACTTGTCATGTGACTACAACTTTAATCCATGCCTTCATCTTTATGAAATCCTACCCATCCATTAACCAATGCATATTGGCCCTTGATTTTTTTTGGAAAGTCTATAAATTGAAGGCCTCTTATTCCATTTGATCATCTACTTTTTGATGGATGCAACTAAACTGGCTCCAAAAAGGGGTGATAAAACTCGTCTTATTGATTTTTCCAAAAAAAATTGAAAATCAAAGTCACAGCTAAATCTGTTGATCGCGATCAACGATCTATAATTTTTAAAAGATTTCATGTTATTGACTTTTCGTGTTATTGACGTGTTGTTTTGGAGCCAATTTAGTCGTAGCCTTTTTTACACCATTATGTTGTCTATTTGAGAATCAATTATTTTTCTATCAAGTACTTGTTGTCATTTTTCTATCACAAATCCTCCATCATACCAAGATTATGTTGATTTTTTGTTAAGCAATCCATATCATAGTTTATCATATTCAAGCAAGAAAGTATTTGAGAGAGAAAATCAAGTGGAGTAATGGTGCACTCTACTTCAGTTCTATTTGAAGATCAAGGTGATATAAAGAAAATGGTATTTTCATATTTACATTATATTTATGCAATTTTCCTTGCTTCATTTTATTGTCTTCATTTTGGCATGCTCGGTTAGACACATGTCCCTACTACTAATGAATTTTTGGTAAGATTTTGTGAGTTCATGATTATGTTTCTAAAACAACGCTTTTGATTATGTTTTTAACACTTTCATTTTAGAACAATGCTTACACTTTGTAATTTAGTGCTTTCATCATTTAGCACTTTTTCTTTTTTTTGGCTCCTCCACATTATGATGTTTTTAACTCTTATTTATTTTCTGGTTTTTATAAATTTCTAACTTCCTAGGTTGTCTATTGTCTCTTTTTAGCTCTTTGAGGGTTTTTTTGTGTGGTTTAGCACTTTGTTTGGTAGAAAAATTAACCTTTGCTTGCATGTGTTATTGTCCAATTCCAAAATTGTGCTTTGACTCTGTGAAACCACACTCATGTTTTAGCACTTTTTCTTTGCATTCAATTTCTCCTTGATTTTTTATTTTACTTTTTTAGATTTTTTTTTAATATTATTTAGTAATTTTGTTTTCACCATCTCTAATCATTTCATCCTCTCTTTTTGTATGTTTTTAAAAAGTTCAAGTAGAGAGATCACTAACATTCTTTATTAGCTTAGATTAGTGTTTGTACTGTGTACTTTCATTTTCATCACTTTCCCCTACAAAATGTTGCTTTTGTGATTAAGGCATAAATCTATTTGGGGCCTTTGTGGTCTTTTGGATTTTTCCTTCTTCTGGATCATATTTTTCTTTTCTTGAGAATGTATTTTTGAGGGGACATGTTGATCCTTTGGTTTTTATGGATTCTTGACTTTATGCATTTTAGATTTGGCTTCCAATAGAAATGGTGCAGGTGTATGAGGATGGATGACTTGAAGATTTTATGTATGGGATGATGGAGGGAGAATGTTGAAAGGAATTCAAGGATGTGTGCCTATGTTGATCTTTCTTAGGGATCATTTAAGGTGATGGGGTGGTGGATGGAGGGATGTGAGGACCCAAGATGGATGGAAGGGATGAAGGGTTTGTCTTTGGAACATAAGGACCAAAAATGGATGTGGAAGATGAGGGATGGTGTGATTTTGATGTGGATTTAGGAGGTATGGAAGATATACCAATATCTTGAGCATGAGCTTTGTAGCCAAGGCCATATGAACTTTTTTTTTCTTTAACTCGAAGGGGTTCCAATATACATTATTCATGGAGGCCTAACCCTTTGCCTTGAGAATTCATTTTTTCACACATTCTTTTTCCAATAGGATACTTATTATTTTGGAAACAAGATGCGAGTCCATTTTTAGTAGGATGGGATGTGGAAGGGATTGTATGATCTTAGAGGAAACCAGAGTGGATGAAGGTGGAAGAACCAAGTTGGTAGGTATGAGATTCATGGATAGCTTGGCTAGGGGTAATGGGACCTTGTGGGGGATTACAAGGAAAATTAGGATCGTGAGATGGATTGGTATCATGACATGGAGAGGAAGGAATACTTCGATATTGACTTGGGATGGGATAATGTGGTGGAGTGGAGGGGATGATTGGACCTTGAGATGGAAGAGGATCATGAAATGGAGGGATCATTTTTTCTTGAGATGGAGTGGAGGGGATGGGATCATGAGATGGAGTGGAGGGTAGACATGGATTTTGAGATGGAGAAGTATCATGAGATGGAGGAATGTTTGGATCTTGAGGTGGAGAGGGATCTATGCTAGCATGCTTTGGAACAAGAACTTGAGATGCTTGGAGTTGGGGAGATGGTTTAATGGAGGAGGGAGTGGGTTCTTCAACTTGGGTAGGTGGGGGATGGTGGTATCATGAAGGTTAGGGGATTGAGGGTTTTCTTGATGTGGAGGGGATGGAGGTGGATGGAGGACTTGGGGAGATTGGGAGACTTTGATTTGAGGTGGGGATTTTGTCTCCTTTGCTAGTATTTCTTGGATAAAATTATGAAGAAAGGGCTTGGAGGATGGGGATGATGTGGATTTTTGAGGATAAGGATTATGTGGAGGTTTGGTATTAGATGGAGGATTGAGATTATGGATTGGGGGATTAGGACTAAGGCTTGGAGAACTATGGTGTGAAGGATTTGGATAGTGAGTGGAGGTGATGGAGGAGTTGTAAAAAGATGAGGATTGGGATGTGGATGGGGAGGGAGATGGAGGTATACTTATTGGATCGGAGGGTTATATGGATGAGAGATAATATAAAGA
This sequence comes from Cryptomeria japonica, assembly GCF_030272615.1. NCBI lineage: Eukaryota > Viridiplantae > Streptophyta > Pinopsida > Cupressales > Cupressaceae > Cryptomeria > Cryptomeria japonica. The sequence goes on along the minus strand of NC_081413.1, from coordinate 591,095,422 downwards.
TGTGGATGGGGAATAAGATGGATTTCCTTTGTCAAAGGTAGGGGGAAAATAAGAGATGTGAGATGAATTGGGACTGACTTGATGAGTGGGTTGGAGTGCGAGAATTGATGGGCATGGTTGATAGGGTGATACTTGAACTTCCATAACCATTTCTTCGAACCAACCCGTGATGCTTGAATGTGGATTTTGGGTAGCCAAATTTTCTTTTGTGAGCATGTGCATACCATGCAAGGGTAACCTCAAGATGATGAGAATGAGGGGATAAGTTAGACTTGATTGAGAAAAATGATGAGATGATGCTAGATGAAGATGAGGATTAGGACTTAACAAATTCAGATTGGATTTGAGGATTGATTGGATTAGATTTTATTTTCTTGGATTGGATTGGGCTTGATTGGATTGGATTGGATTGGATTGGATTTGATTTGATATGATTTGATTTGATTGGATTGGATTGGATTTGATTTGATTGGATTGGTCCTTGGATTAGGATGACACCTTAGCCCCTAGATTAGGACTTAGATGGAAAGATGATGTGGACCACAAGCAAGGTGACAACCAAGATAGGTAAAATTTAGACCTTTGCAATTGATCAAACCTTCTTCTACTTAGGGTAGCCTTACGTTCCTAAGTAAAGGAGGGTAAAAGGATTAGGGTTTTGATCAACCCAAAATGATTAAGAAAAGGTACTTGGGGAGATTCTTTCCCAAGAACAAAGGATAATTAATTTATTAATTAAAGATAAAGGTCTAAATTAAACTTTCACAAAGTGTTGACCTTAGGATGATATTGATTGATTGATTGATTGATTGATTGGATTGGTTAAGATTGATTAAGTTGATGTGCTAAGTCCTTGAGGCTGGAATGAAAATTATTATGGAAGAATGAATTGATGATAAGAATAAGAAGGGGAAGGCTACCCAACACTATATTTATGATTGGCCAAAGATATTGGCTGGGGATTGATGATCATTTGGATCCAAATGAAAATTGATTGGGGGCTTAGCTCAAACGGAGATGAAATAGAGGTTTGACAGTGACAAAGTGGAGATTGATGGGTTTGGTCAAATTTGGGAATGTTTTGGATGTTATTTATTCTTGGCAAGAGAAAACAAACAATGACAAGCACATTGGCCAAGAATACCACTCAATGATGAGTGTGCAAGTGATGGGGGGCCTAGATTAGCCCAAATTAATTTTACAAGTGTAGCACAATTGAAGACACTTGAAGACAACACGACTTAGGTTGGAAGATGGAAAACATTCAGTAGGCTCCTCACACAAGCGATACCTCAAACAAGCGGACATATAGAGATTCTGGTAACACCGGCTCCCCCTTATAGTGCACTCGCTTCTTGAGCATACCAAATTCTCTTACCCCAAATATTTGAGGATCTATTATATGGGGAATTCTTGTCTCATCTTGAGTGGGTACATGAGAGGTAACTTCAGGGTACGATCTGCATCCCCTGCACTATGAATGTGAGATTTTGGGCTACTAAACAAGGTTCTTAGTGTAATTCTGAGGGATAACCAATCCAACAACGGATTCTTGAAGCAATCCACTTAAGTCTCTAACTAAGTTTATCGATGTAGAGGGGGCCTCCACATACATCGAATTCAGTCAGCACTCCAGCCGCTTGACCGACATATTTATATAGCGGCTTGGAAAACCCGCTTGAGATCACGTTGGGAGATTCAATATCCTCGACGTGTGCCAATTCATGATACCCTTGTGAGGTGATCAAATCCTCATCAGGAATACCCCTCACTACAAAAAGAAAAAGATGGGTGTTGTTAATTTATTTTCTCTTACACTCAAGATCCACGAAGGCGAGGGGAGAGGATATACTAAGCATAACGGTGGGTCCACCCTACACATGTGCAAGTGCACAAGACATGGAAAACACAAGTTATTTTTAACCCCAAAATATGTGTTTTCTAATATAATGCATGAAATAAATCTACTTTAGTGGAAAACCAAAAGCCTTTGATAAACGTTCTATAAAAGATGATTAGTAGTTTGAGTTTTTTTGTCTTGGACCAACAAAAAGGCTACAAAGAAGAGATGATTAGTACAAAGATACAAATATTAGGATTCCTTATGATTTTATAATAACAAAATTAATCACAAAATTGGATTCCTTATTATTTTCTAGATAATTTCAAAAAAAAGTTTAATGAAAAATGATCTCATATGCTAAAGTTATGTGCATTTAAAGTTCAAAAATAAAGCTTGACTTTGAATGTGTTAAATTATTTTTTGAAAAATTATATGCAAAATTTATTGAAAACTAATTTTAGATCTCCGAGATCTCTTTCCAACGCATTTTGAATTTTGAAAATCTGACACCCGAGAGAAAAGTTATGCCCGTTTTACAAAAACTGTTTAGGTGTCAAAACGCACGTGCTGATTCACAGGCGCATGCGCTGATTCACATGCGCAGGCATTGATTCACAGTTTTTAATAAAAATTTCAAGAAAAAGCTAAGTGCAAAGATTTTTTCATCAAGCATACGTGTTTTGACGTCTGCGCAGGCGTTGATTTATAATTTTTTAACGAAAAATTCGAACAAAAAGTTAGACAAGAATATTTTTTCAAATGGAGGTGTCAAAACAGTGAAGCGGGGGTGCTGATTCACAGGTGGATGAGCTGATCGACAAAAAATCTGCAAAAAAAAGGCAGTCATAAATTCAAAATTTGAAACAAACATGTTGATCCACTGCAGATGCACTGAAATAGAAGGGCAAACACGCTGATCCACTACAAACGCACTAAAATAGAAGGGCAAACATGCTGATTTGCAGGGGGACGCACTGAAGTGGAACCTGCGTGCTAAAAACACAAAAACTTAACAAATTGCTAGAAAAAGGGATGTGGGTCCCACCAGGCGTGCCAGAATGAAGAGGGGAAAATCTAAAGCCTAATGGTTAGTGCATGAACCAAAATAAAACATAAATAAAAGCATTCAAATGCACAAATCAACCATTAGACCTTAGTTCTTTACTTCTTCCTCTAATTGAGCTTGATGAAGTAGAGGCATCCTTGTTACTCTACTTGATTTGCTCCTTGGATGAGGATTGTGGATTGCTCTCCACACACAACAAGATTGGTTGGATTTGGATTGGATTTGAATGATGATGGATATGGATTAGATGAGAGAATATTTAGGCATTATGAAGACATGATGGATGATTTTGGATCTCAGATGGACAACATAAGATTGGATGAAAAGTGGATTATTTGTGAGGAGGGGAGACTCCAATTTATAGATTGGAGGAGGCCAAAATGAAGGGCCAAGATTGATTTTGGAATGAAGGGTTGAGATTGATTTGAAATGGAGGAGAGGATTGAGAGGACAAGGTGTGGGATTCAAGAGATATGCCATAAAGGCATTTCTTGTCTCCATGCCTCTCAAGGTTCATGGGGAAGAGCTCCCAAGTACATTGGGAAGAGGAAAAATGAATATAAAATTCCTTGGGGGAAGATAGGAGGAATTAAAAATTCCAAAATAAGAGGATGCGTGGGAAGACCAAATAGATAAAGGAATTAAAAATTCCTTGAGAAGAGGATGCATGGGGAGATTCAAAGAATTTGAATTTCTTTGAAAGGATCAAAGTTGACCCATCCCTAATCAAGGTGATTAGGGATGTGCAAATGATTAAGGGGATTGATTAGGTGGATTAATGAGGGACTATAGTGCAAGTGGGAAAGTTAGGAGGATGTGATATGAGGAGAGATAATGAGTGGAGGAATATAAATTTGAGGAATAATGATAATCATGATTTTAGAAGAATTAATTAGGCTAAGTGAGAATTAGGAGAAGTGATTTGTAGGAATCACATGACTTAAGTTAATTAATTATAATTAATTAATTAAGAGAAATTCAAAAAAATTAATGACTGAGACGACTTTAGAAGAATGGGGAATAATCAATTTTGATAAATTAATTATAGGACTATAGTGATAAAATTAATTAAATTTGATTTAATTAATTTTAAGAGGAATAAGGATAAACATAATTAAATTAATTAATTATGTAGAAAAGCTTAAATTAATTAAATATTTAATTTAATTAATTTTAGGTATCTACAAAGATATCAACCCAAACACAAACTATATTTATGTAAATCTGTAATATTTTATTCTAATCCAATTCAAATTCCAAATATGTTGAAACAATGTTGGAGAATTTTTTAGAAGAGTGCCAGTTTCAATTACCAATATTCATTCTCTTATAAAATCACATTAGTTCTATTATTGTTGTTTATTAATTAATAAGTGAAGGACCTTGCAACCAATTTTATGAACATTAGCATCGATGTTATTTGTGTTTCTAAATATGAGTATGTCCCTTACCTCATCTATTAAATCACTTGTATATAATTTAGAAAATACAATTAAATTTAAAAAAAACATATTCAACAAAAATAATTCAAATTCACTTCTTTTTTTTGAATTGAATATCAATTACAAATATCTTGCTCATATAAGCATCAACATTAGACCAATAGCCTATGGAAGACCAAGAGTCACCACTTAGGAATCCACTTTTATTTAGAAACCACCTCCATATTAGAAACCAACTATGAAAGACCAAGAATCACAACTTAGAATTCCATGTGCCTGTGGAGAATTGAACATGGGTCTCCACAATGAAAACCCAATATTTACCAATTAAACTCAACCCCTTAGACTAATTCACTTATGTACCGTCGTAAATTGCACCTCGCACAATTCCACATCACATACACATCTTCACTTCAAGTTGGTTGGGAATATTCATCGCTTGTTTGTCCTTTTGTCGACATGGATTGCCTTGTCAGCATAAGACTTGTCTTTTATCGAGCATATTGACCAGTTAACACATGGACTCTAGCATGCCGCAAAGACATCCACATGTCACGCTAGTGTCTTGCGAATCTGTCAGTCCATAGGTGGTCATTTGAGTGTTACACCTGCGCTGGGAAAAGTTTGTAAAGCTTCTATTCGCGACCACTGATGTCGGGATTCACTTTGGAGGCTATATCTCATGCATTTTTGTAATTGGAAAGGATTCTTGATCATTTGGAGAAGTAACTTGAGCTCTTCATGTCCATTATGCTTATCATACACAGGTTTTTCCAGCATTTGAAGACCACCATTGTTGCAACTTCTTGAAGAACCCATGGTGCCATCTTCACAAGTGTTGGAGGGGAGTTCACTCTCTTTCTTAGCTCATCCACATATCTATAAGCTCTCATTTTCAACTTATCTATTATCTTAATTGTCCATTTCTTACCTTTATCATTTTATTTCCTATCGTTGCTGCTATCTGGGTTGTTCATAGAGGTGGAAACATTGAAACTGGGGTCTGACTGAGGCAACCCTCTAAACACAACCCCCAACATTTCCTTTCTTTGCTTTTGTGTAGGTTTGTGATCGAAGGAGAGAACTCATCTTGCTGGAGGCTTCAATTGTGGACCAGTTGTAAGCTTTTCGTATCCTTCTCTCAATTCATTTAGTGTCATGCATTCCGTATTACTTAGCCTAGTTTATCATTTATATCATTTACTTAATAATGTAGTTGTATCTTTCATCTCCGTACGATCTCTATGCTTTGTCTGTACAGGACGATAGTGTGTTGTGTTGGTGTCCTAGCTCCACGCACTTGTCCTCAAGACAAAGGCTTAGCAAGGTTGTCCGGGAACTTTGTTTCTTTCTCATTTATCTTATTTTGTACTTAATATCCCTTGGCTCACCTTTAGCGCTAGTTTAAGTGAGGTAGAGTGAAGTTAGGTTTGTCCCTTGAGGTTTATCACCTTAAGGGTGACGAATCTCATCCTCTACAACTTACTTTTATATATTATTGTTAATAAATAAAATAATATATTTCTAATCTATTTTCTAGCTCACTTATTTTTATATATTGTTGTTCATGTAACTACAATTTATTCTAGCTAAAACTACCCATATCGCATTGATCTCATCAATTAACCTTAGTTTATATTGCTCCTTCTAACTGAGTTATAATAAATATAAGAATGAAAATGCATAGAAGAGGACAAGTTTGGTAGAGCTATATCAAATGATATGAATGAAGATATCTACCCAACATAAATTATATTTATGCAAATTTGTAATATTTTATTCCAATCCTTGATTCAAATTCTAGGTATGTTGAAACAATTATTTGTTTAAGATTTTTTTAGAGACATATCACTTTTATTACCAATCATTTGTATTTTTATGATTTTATTCATTCTCTTATAACATCACATCAATCTTATTAGTCTTGCTATTGTTTTTTATTAATTTATGTTGCTCACTCTAAGTGGGTTATATTAAATAAGAAAGAAAATGCATAGAGGAGGGCAAGTTTGGTAGAGGTATATTAAAGGGTATGAATAAGATATCTACCCAAACACAAATTATATTTTATGCAAATTTATAATATTTTATTCTAATCCAATTCAAATTCAAGGTAAGTTGAAACAATTATATGTTTGAATTTTTTTAAGCAGTAGGTCACTTTCATTACCCAATCATTTGTAATTTTATGATTATATTCATTCTCTTATAAAATCACATTAGTCCTAATAATTTTGCTTTTTTTTTTTTGTTATTATTAGCAAGGGAAAGGTCTTGAATCCATCACATTAATGCCAATTTTTATGATCGTATTCATTCTCTTATAATATTACATTAGTCATATTAGTCCTATTGTCATTTTTTTTTTATTAACAAAGGAAGGGCCTTGAATCCATTACATAAAGCTAACCAGTTCTATGAGCGCTAACATCAATGTTATTGATATTTTTAAATATGAAGATGCATGTTACCTTATCTATTAGGTCACTTATATATAATTAAACTTAAAAATAACATATTCAACAAAAATAATTCTAATTCTAATACACTTACTTTTACAAATTGTTGTCAGAAAATAAAACAATATTTCTTATTTTTTAATTTCTTTTATGAAGGATTTTTCATCCACGAAGTTGTTTTAGCCAAAGACTGAGGGGGTATCCTTTCCACCAAATTCACTGGAGGCATGATCTCGACATCATCCCTTATGATATTCAAGCCTTGCACTCAACAAGACTTGATCCCTAATAGACTCATTAATATATGTTTTTATTTATATTCTAACAAATTATTAAACACATGACATTCCCATTACACATCCTTAAAATAAAGTATTGATTCCATAATCCTTTTGGAATTGAATTGGAATATTTTTTTTTTATAAAATTATTGGAATGAGGGAAACAAAAATTCAAAAAGCAAAAGAATAAACGGCAATATAAATGCGCAACAAAATCCGTGGAAATCTTCCCGTACGAAGTTCGAATCCCGCTGCTTTTTTTTTAACACTAGTCAAACATCCATAAAAACAGGGGAGATTCGAACCTGGCACCTTTCACTTTACCGGTCTGCCACGTAAAAGAACGTACAAGAGACACACAGGAATAAAAGTCAAAGCGCAGAACTGTTGGTGATGCGATTCGATCCGGGAACCTGTCCAACTGCAGAGAATCTCGCGAGCGTGCATTACACGGAGAGCATCACAATAAAATTAATTAATAAACGACAAACAAAGTCTCCTCAAAAAACGAATATATTCCAAAATGTGATGGATGGATGGATGGGAAACCTAATTTAGGAAAACACCAAAAATACCAAAACGGAATATTCCCTACCCACTGTGAGATCGATCGCCTGCCACGTGGCACTTTTTTTTAATTTTTTAATTTTGTTTTTTTTTGAAAAAGCCCTTTGCATAGGGAATAATGCTCTACATTATTGAAAGATATTGGTATGATTTTATTTTATTTTATTTTTATTTGTTTAATAAGATTTTAGAATGATTCATATTCCTACTTTGCTTGGGTTGGAGGAATCCTATTTTATTTTTATTTATTTATTTAAGATTGAAGGAGAAGATTGTTTTACTTGAGTTTGCAAATTGTTTCAAGAATATTTCATATTCATTTGGTGTGTCATCATTTGGATATGGTTTCTAAAGTGATTAATTTAAATTTGGAAAGTATTGTTAAATAGATTTTAAAAATAATTAATTTTAATTTAATTAGTAGTGTATCTATCGTGTAGGATAAATGTTGTCGTTATGATGAGGTGTCCCTGGACAGATTAATAAGAGGAATCTTCTTTTCTTTTGAAAAAAATGGCTCTTTCTTCAAGACACAATTGTTGAAGGGTCACATGAGTGTGATTTGAAATGACGGATATGATGTTTTGCTTATCACTTGAGACAACCTTGTCTTAAATGGATAAGATTAGTAGGTCATTTTGTTAAGAGGTCATTTTGTCTCGATCTTTTAATATGATGTTTTGCTTGTCACTTGAGACAACCTTGCCTAAAATGGATAAGATTAGTAGGTCATTTTGTTAAGAGGTCATTTTGTCTCGATATTTTAATATGATGTTTTTTAGTATTTTATTTCAAGGTATTGTTAATAGGTTTTTTTTAAATTTAAAACTTTATTACTATATATGAAAAAATTAGGAATACAATATGCATTGAGATAATTTTGATGCATACATAAAATTTAAAAGTATTTTATGAGATTAAAATTTAATATTTGTACTAGTTTTTTTAGTTTTCTATTATATTTTAGGAATTATAATATTTTATTAAGAAAATTTAAACATTTAAACAATATGAAATTATTATTATAATTTTGAAGTGAGAACTATAAAGTTGGGCTTCATACATTTGAAATCCTCTTCTATATGTAGGGGAGATTTCAAATTCTCCTTTTATAATATTTAATGCCAACATATATTAATTGAATCATTTAGATGTATTGAGTGTCAAATAAAATAATTGCACTCTTAAGAAATGAGGTCTTGCAAACCACTTTATAAAATATAAATATATAAATTAAGTCAAAATAAAGTAATTCAAACATAAAAAAATTATTACCCAATTTTATAAACTCTAATAGAACCACTTCAATTAGTATATGTTATAATTAAAATAGGATGTGAGAGTTTACCCAATTTAATATTTAACAAATATAAATTTTAAGCATTTTACATATCTCTCAAATATTTAAACATGAGCCTTAGTTATGAAATCCATAATATTTTTTTATTTAAACTCAACCTATTTAAAGATCAAATTTGGATATTTACCAATCTTGCACAATCTCAAGTTTTGACATCAAGGAACCATTAATATCAGCTATCAATATTAGTTTCCATCCACTCTTTAAGGATGCATTGTTATGGCATCAATCTTTGTTATGCATTGGATATATGTTAGCTAATTAAGGTTGCACATTATCAGGTTATCTTATTTAATTATTAGTTCCTAGATATAATTACGCCAAATGTGTTCTTATATGAATTCATTAGCTTCCTTTCAAGGTCAAAGACTCGCGTTTAGGAAGTGACATGCAAGACGATTGTAACGTCTAAAACTATTAGATCATTTTTTGTCAATTTTTGTTTTTCTTCTTTGTTGTTATCTCTCTCTCTCTCTCTCTCTCTCTCTCTCTCTCTCTCTCTCTCTCTCTCTCTCTCTCTCTCTCTCTCTCTCTCTCTCTCTCTCTCTCTCTCCCTCTCTATATCCATATATCTCTCTCAATCTTTGTCTCTTCCTCCAGCTCTCTACCTCTCTATCTATTTATCTATCTCTTCTTCTGTCACTCTATCTTCATCTCTACCTATATCTTCCTTTCTCCTCCTCTATCTTTGTCTCTCCATATTTTTTCTTCCATCTCTCCCTCAATCTCTATCTCATTATCCCTCAATCTCTCTCTACCCCTATATATCTCCCTCCCTACCTCTCTCCATAAATCACTTCTTATATCTATATGTATCTCTCTATCACTCCTCTCTCCCTCTATTAATTATCTCTTCCATTTGTATTTATCCCTCTCTCCCTATTAAAAACATAACATGAACCTATTGGTAATGGATGCATAGTTCATTTGAAGTTATCACTTCTCTATTGAAACCGTTTATGCACAAACAACATCATTTTCTAAATGGCCTACCAATTGGCCTCATGTGTTGCATAAATGTATGCAAAAAATAGACCGAAATTTTTCCTAATTGGCCTTCCACACCTATTTGACATACCCATTGCACACCGAGGTGTGATTGCTAGTTAGTATTAATTGAGATTAGGATATAATTATGACCCAATGATGTCATATATCAGTAGTAATGAATATTAGTTAATCATCACAATATTATTTTTCTTATTGAAACACATGTGGAGGTTTCCTTTCAAATTTTCTTTTCAATAATCATCTACTACTCATATTTGTTATACATATATGGATCTAGTCTACAAGTGTTTTGTCCAAATACTAATTTTTCTAGCCAACCATTATTATTCTGTGTCAATAATATGCTATTTATGTTCTTATTATATATAATTTTATTACAAGTGATAAAAGAGTGGTTTTTAGTATCATTTATGTGCAAACGATTTCTTCTAATGAGAAACAATCATGATACTTTGAAATATTTTGAATTTTTTTCCTAGCTCTAATTTTACATATATTACTGAAATATATAAGTTTATATGATTTCAAAATATAGATATAAGAAAATAACATAAATTTATTAAAAAAAATAAAATTAAGATTATCCATACATTACAATATAAATTTTTAAAAATTATTAAATACTTAGACTAAATAAAATTTACAACCACCACACCTAACAAACATTAATTTAATTATTTACTAATATAATACACATACCAAAAAAAACAAAAAAAAAACACCACCTAATTAATATTTATTTGGTTTATTTACTAACCTAACATACATATTAACAAACCTAATATATTATAAAATACAATATTCTAACTTTCCTCCCGTTTACATTACTTTGAACATTATCATGACATCATCTAAAATAAATTAAAAAGTATTCATTTATTTTACTACATGAAACATTCATATGTCAATTTAACTTATATTTTAGTATATCTCAATTATCTTTTAATAAAATACTTTTTAGATTATCAATCTTTAAATTTTATTATAAAAATTATCATAATTTCACAACAAAAAAATATTTAATTCTTTAAAAAAAATAAAAAAAGTCTTAATGTATAACTATAAAATCATAAATCTAGATGTAAATAAAATGAAAAATTATAATCTATAAAATTATAATTTAAAGTATATATCAAATTATAAAGTTATAAATATATAAAATCATAAAGTATTGTTAAATATATATATTCTATTATTCTCTTCATTATTTATAAATTTTAGAGATTACAAATTACGTATCTAAATTTTATAAATAAGTAGATGATGAATGAATATCATTAAGTTATTTTTATTTTTTATTATTATTTTCTTTTCAAAATTATTTTTTCTTATATGTATTGTGAAAAGAAGAATAAAAACTATTAAAAAGATGAAATAAAAAATTAATAAATATTAATATAGAAATCATATATACATCTATCTAAAAATATCAAGATATATCAACCAATCTTGAATTATTATATTTATTCTAATAGTTATTTTACTTTAATTTAGAATATTTAAAAATTATTTTATTTTATTTTATTTCAAGAGCTATATTTTATTTTATTTATATAACTTAATAATTATTTTAAAGTTATTTTATTTATTCAAAATTATGTTATATTACTTTATTTACTTAAGAATTATTTTTTAGTTTCAATTTATTTCTACATCTCTTGTTCTTAGTGTAGTTATGCCTCTTTGCTTAATTAAAATTTATTGAAGAAAGGAAACATAAAAAGCTAATAAATAATCATTTTTAATTTAAAAAAGAGCAAATAAAAAAGACTGTTATAAAATTTAAACTTAAACAATTTTCAACTACATTTTTAAGTAAAAACAAATGCATGTCTATAATTAACTCATCTAGTTAAGTAATTTATATTTATATATATTTAAGTGATTTATGTTATATGACACAAATTTTATGGTAACTTAATGTCACAAAATAAACTAGATTAAAATATTATTCTTCATAAAAATTGTTTATCAAAGATATCCATTATAACAACAATGAACCACCCAACATCAAAAGTTATTACACATAAACAACAATGAATCTACAACAAATCTGTTAAGGGACCATGACACACCACTCTTCCTATGATTGAGGATAAACACACTATCTCAAATAAGATTCCCCTCTCGATTTAAGATAACATGATCATATGCCTCTTAAGCAATGCACCATGTTTGAGAAAAAAGTCAAATTGAGATAGAAATATGCTTCCATCCTAGAATGGGTCTTCCATCCTCTTTAATCTCCTAATTTAGTCGATCATATGTAACATGTAAAGCGTTCAAAATTTCAAAAATAAGAGAACAATAAATAATATAGATAAAATTCATATTGTCTATCGTCACTTGGTCCTTGCGAGCCAACTTGGCGTCCTCTTAATGAGGTGAGTTGGGGTAAGACTATGAGGTGAGTTGGGGTAAGACTAATCCTTAGAGGTGACAGACACAAGATGGTAGTTTTACATTGTTCCACCAAGACATACCACATCAAAAATTTCACCACTTGTGTTTGACTAAAGCAATTGTCTCTTCTATCTATATGCAACTATCTGGACAGATGATTTTTGATATAATCTAGTTAACTATTGATCTCTTAAAAAACTGGTAGAACTCATCATCATCTTAAATAGAAAAAAAAATTAAAAAATGAATAAACTAACTATTTGAAACTATTTTCAGCCTTCAAAGTTTTTTCCCAGAGATAATGCATTACCATGGTGATTGCAAGGACAAGTTGGTCTGATTGAACGGTAATCTTTTGGCAGTGACTACAACAAAACTATACCAGTTTGTACATTATTACTAATGTGCATATTCTTATTTGCTCTTCTTTTTAAGTAATGGCCACATTCATCTGATTTCCCTTTTTCTTAGCATAAAAACTTGACCAAATCACTAACGTTTCTTCTCTTTGCAACCTGTGATCTGCAATCATGGAAACAAATATAAAAAACCTATGGTGCATGAATTATAGAGAACAAAACTTTAGGCAATAATTGACTAATACTTGGTGGTCTCTAGTGAGATACCCAAGAGTCATCCCTTAAAACAAGCTCAGGGTCACACTATGTTACTTATTTTAGGAACCCAACCAACCAACATTGGGCCTTACCCTACCCATTCATATAGAAGTATGAAATGGAAAAGATGGCCAAATAAATACTAGAAATAGGAAATTTTTGTTATTACTAAAGTGAATATTCATCTGCAATAATGATGGCATATGAATATTAGGCTTTATTTCTACCCATTTATATAGAAGTGTGAAATGAAGAAGATGGCTAGATAAATATTCAAAGTAGAAATTTTTTGATACTATTATAGTGAATATTCATCTTCAATAATGATGACATAAGAATAATGACAAATGTTGCGTTGTTAGAATTATTGCTATAAGCTCGTTGTTAAATATAAGTTTACTATTCATGTTTTTTTATATTGGTAAAAATGGGGTTACAAGATTTGAACTCTTAACAAAAAATAGTCACAAAGGTCGAAGAAGAGACTCTCAAGAGGGTGAGATAAAGTTCAATTAACATAGTTTAAATAGTATGATCAAAATAAAGCTTAAGAAATGACAATGAACCAACATAGAGAAGGGCTAGCGATCCACACTCTTTTGCATACCACTAGTAGCCTATCATTCTCTATTAAGAAAGTCCAATTTATCAATAAGAGAGACATCTTATAGTTCTTTTTCTCTTGGCTTTTTCTTTTTCCTTCTACCCCATATTTTGAGCTCAAGTCCTTGTTGTAAGACCATCTTGATTCTCCCTCTAGCAATTTCGAAGCTTAGATTGAAGGACATAAAGATTGAAACTTGTTATATTCTTGATTGTCTCTGTACTAAAATCAGCCAACTTATCAAGTTTCTTCTTGAGATTAACAATGTTCTTCCTTATGTCAACTATATTTTGGTCAAATTCCTCCCACCTGCTGAAATTCACCTCTTCCCAAATTTTATTATCAACTCCAATACTCTTTCATTCTTTGTTATATTTGAAGATTTTCATTTCTAGGCTATTTATTTTTCTCTTAGAGGTATGTTGTTCGATAAGTATTCGTTTCATGATATTGTTATGCAATTGTAGTGTTTCATGAAGCTAAACCCAATTTTGTCCTACAAAGTTTTGTAATTAGTGTAAAAATCAAATTTCCAATTGTGAGGGGGTGGGTTGGGAGAAGATTGACCTACTAACATTGTTAGGGAACATATTTTTGTTGCTAGCTTTTTGTATATGACCCTCAATGGAAACAACAAAAACCAACTAAAAGTTGGATATAATTATGAATAGACAAACAACCTTCCTCTACATAAATGAAAGGGGGTAGCTCCCTTATGATATAGAAATTAAAAATAAAATAAGCATGTTTTTTTTAAAGGGGTAAATGATTTTGACTTAGAGCTATGAATCAATTAGGTCACAAATGGGGGGCCTCATCTCCAATATAACCATTCAACGATTACACCCCAATGTGATTTGAACCTTGATGGCAAGAACACCAACACCACAACTTATCCATCACACCATGTCAATATTGACAAAATAAGGATGATTTTAACCTAAAAGAGGGAAAACTATTTTGTAAAAATAAATTGATCTAAAAATAAGCACAAAGCCTCACCATTACCGATTACCACAATAAGAATCAAAGTAAACCTTTCAAAAAGTCTATCCAAAAATTTCTAATCATAACAAAAAAATATTTTAGTAAATGCTCTTATTCATAAAATTAATTAATATTCCATACAAATCATTAATCTCGAAGATAAATACTCATAGATTCAACATAAGAAGACAATATCGCTATAGAAATTAATGACCCAAAATTCACCAACTTCTATATATCTCTTCAAAGAAAGAGCTCAAAGGCTCATACATTCAATACATATAATTTGTATATAGATATTTTTAACCCCTAAATCACAAAATTTTATTTAACTCGAATCAATTGTCAACTTACATTGCCAAAATATCCCTATCATATTGTCTATTTGTCTATTTATAAGATAAAAAATGAAATTGTTTTATTTATAACCATTTCCTGAAATGGGAAAATGAAACAACTTTATATCAAATTAATGACAACAAAGTTGTTTTCTAACTAATACCCATTATGAGAAGAGACCATTCTAAATCAAGACATTCTACTCTTCTTTTTTTCCTTCGTTTCTCTCCAATCTCATAGTTTCATATTTGACTCGAACTTTATCTTGAGAAGACTCAAGCTTTATTTTGAAATTTTTGAATCTAATGAGATTATTGATTACTCATTCAAAATTATGGTATTATTGAAATGAGATTAACTACATCTTCATCTTTCTTCTAAAAATCAACTATCTCTTTCTTAAGGGCTACATGGCAAGATGATCAATAGAGTTTCTATTGGTTAATCATTCAACAACCTATTTTTTAATCTCTTTTTTCATGACCTCAACATTGTTAGGGCTTACTCCACTTTTTACAAGAATCTTAATATTCAAAATTAGACAATTTTCTTTGAGTTCTATAAATATTGAGTTATAAATCTCTATTATTTTATTTAATTGTCAAATTTATTTTTCTATTAATCTCTTTCGCTCAACAAAAAAATAGCTATCTAGCTATTTTTTCCTCTTCTTATAACATTTTTAGATATTAAAATGTTAATGTCAAATTTAGTTGTCTTACAAATTCTTTATTATGCCTATGAGTAAAGTATATTCTTTTCTTTTTATACAACTTGAAGTTCAAAATTTACATTATCTTTCTTGATTTTAATATTTTCATATAATCCCATTGCCTTTTTTATGTACATTGAGCCTTCAATGATCAATTGTTCTACCCATGCTCCTACTACCTTACCTATGGCTTTGTTTATTGAAGTTTCAAAGCTCTGATATTGTGTTAAATTAAAGATTGAGCTCTAAAATCATGTTGAATTTTGCAACACAAGCCTACAAGATTATATAGTGAACTAGAACACCTTCCACAAATGAGAGTAGCAAGAAAAATATGTCTAATTCCTCAACAGCAAAAAAATATGCAGGATTAAATTATGATGCATAATGATGTGCTTATATAGAGAGCACAATGATGCCCTAAACTAAATTTAGGAGAACTCAAGTGCAAGCATGAGGAACTAAAAATCTCAACTCTAACTAAACTAGATGCACAAAAGATAAACTAGATACGCAACTAAAGCAACTAAAAGCATGAAACCACAACTAATTGAACTTAAGCAAAATAGCATAAATAGTTGTTAAAATGCTCTAACACCCCCCTAAGTGAAACTTAGGATGAAGTAAAAAACCTCTAAATGCATGAATGCAAGATAAATATTTGCAATTAAAGGCCTAATTAGGTACCCAAGTACAAAAAAGAGGTCTCTCTAAGTGGAGAAAAACGAAAAACCACGTGGGAAAAAATCCCTCTTTAAAAGTGAGAGATGCGATGTATGAGAAAAAAGTACAAGTGACAAGGTGACCTCAACAACACTACTCGACCATGCAAGAGTAAATTGGTAATCAAAAATATTATTGGCCATTTGGAGGAATTGATTATGTGTTGCATTGATGTTTTGTCATTGATGTCAACACTAGCTATTTTTGGATTCTTTACCGACACCCTTCTAGTCCTAGTAGGTTGTGTGGTTTCTGGTTGGATTGGATTCGGTATGATCTGGTATCCTCACATATGTTTGGGTTATGGAATTGGATTATTCATGTTCATGTTCAGTCAGTTGGTTTTGTTCTGGTGATTAGATACTATCATGTTTGATTGGAAGCTTGGTTTGTGGTTTCGGCGACGGTTTCACCGACAAAAGCTTTGATGAAGATCCTTGATGATATGCATAAGTGGTGTTGGTGCGGCTTCTGGTGGAGTTTCAGGATGCTGATGGTGATCATGTTCGAGACTTGGTAGACTGAGATCATTTCTTTAGCATGTGGACCTAAATTGGGTCCCGGTATTATCTAGGTTATGGACTGACTTAATGTAACGTGTGGATTGGACCTCTTGATGTGTTTTCAGGATGTCTTATGGGTTGGATATTATTTGTTTGGTCTTAGGCCGACATGTTTTGTAGTTATGTAATTGTATTATTGTTTGGTGGCTAACCTGATTGTTTATGGTCGAGGGTTTGTATATATATGATGTAAGATCTCATTGTAGATCATCAGGGAATGGGATATGGATATGTAAGGAGCGAATAATGTAATAATCATTCATGTAGAGGATTTTGTTGATCATTGGTGATCGAGTTGGGTTTATGTAAGAGGATTTAGTCCTCTAGTATTGAGCTTAACTGGAATTGTACTCAGGCATAGGAGATGCTATCTTTGCAGTTCATTCATTCTTTTGGATTGTAATCTGGATTTCTATGTAGTCAGTGAGACTCCTTTTGTGATGAGCAGTGCGCTCTAGGTTGTTGGCCTTCCTGCAAGTGGAGGCCCCTCAATTTTAATTCACATATTTACTATAGAAGTATTATCTGACTGTGGGTAGGCTTCCCACCGTTCTTTTTCCCTTTATCGAGTTTTCCACGTATAAATTTTGGTGTCATGTGGATTTTGGTGTCATGTGGATGGTATTTATTCTCTGATTATTGTTTATGCTTAATTGGATTATCTGCTATTTTGGTATTTGGTTTATGCATTTTGGTATTGATCTTTTGAGTTCTGGTATTAAAGTTAAATTGCTTAAGGTTCCGGTAATCTATGACAACTAATTCACCCCCCATCTCAGTTGTCTTTTAGTTATTTGAACTGTCTAACAATTGGTATCAGAGCTCTGGTCCTCTCTGCAGAAAGCTTAACCGCTTGAAGAAGATCCTATGGTGACTAATAGTTTAAGTTCATCTAGTTCATCTAGAGTTATCTTTCAGAGAGATATTTGTAGGCTTGATGGAACAAATTACATAGTATGGAAGATTCAGATGGAGACTCATCTGAGATGTCATGGTAAGGAAATTTGGGAGATCACACAGAATGGTGTTACACCTTATAATTCAGCATCTAACAATCCTCCTTTGGAAAACTTAGATAATAAGCTTGAAAATGATTGTAGAGAAAGAGAAGCCCTCTTGTGTGCACTTTCTGATCAGCAAATAATGGGATTAACTGACAAATCATCTGCAAAGGCTATATGGGACAAGTTGGAGACTCTTAATGAAGGTGACCCTACTGTGAAGATTTTTAAACTTGATGGTTATTGGGTGAGATATGAAAACCTGAAGATGGAAGAAGATGAAATGATTACTACATTCATGGAAAGGGTAAATGAGATTGTTATGGGAATTCAATGTTGTGGTGGAACTCTGAGTGAAGATGGAATTGTTTCTAAAGTTATGAGAGCTTTACCACCGACTTACAAGATGAAGGCTACTTCTATTAATGAGTTGAGAATAATGGCTAATACTTCGGTCAATAGAGATACCTAGGTTGCAAAATTATCTTCTTTTGAGCTTGAAGAATTTGGACCTTCTGGAGCTATGAAGTCTGAACCTTCTTTTCATGCTTCTGCTTCATCAACTGACAAGCACTATTGGAGAGCTTTATATGCAAAGGAATTGGATGATATGAAGAGAGAAGATGAAGAATTTGAGAAACTTGAAGCCCTATTTGCTAGAAGAGTACCTAAAGGACTAGTAGGAAGTAAGTATGAAGGAAAAGTATCTTTTAAATGTTTTGCATGTAATAATATTGGTCATTTTGCATCTAGATGTCTTGAAAGGAATTCAATATGTGAAGAAAGAGATAGAAGATCTTTTAAACCTAACCATGGATATAAGAACAAGCATAAGTATAGGAAAAACAAAGACAACCATGCTACATAGTGGATGAGGAAGGTGTGACTGATTTTGACGATGAACCGACAGAAGAGTCTGCTAGTGGTTTTGGCAATGGAAAGGAATGGGTGTTCCTAGCTATCAAGGAAGATGTTCTGGCACTGGAAGAGAATGTACCTAAAGAGAAGGCACTTGCTGCTAAAATTGAAGATAAGGATGAATGGGTAATTGATAGTGGATGTTCACATCATATGACTGGAGATAAAGGAAATTTTCTATCTTTGCAAGAATTTGATGACAGTCTAGTTAGATTTGGAGATGACAAGGCATGTATGATCAAGGGAAAAGGAACTTTATCATTGGATGGTAAGAAAAAAACTGATAATGTTTATTTTGTTGAAGGTTTGAAACATAATCTTTTGAGTATAGGACAACTAGTGGATAAGGGATTTCAATTACAGCTCAAGGATGAAAAATGCAAGATTTGGTTTGGAGATTGCAACCGGTAGACCGACAAAAGGTAATATATTTCATTTGAATTCCGGTGAGAAGACATGTTTGATTACAAAAATTGATGAGAGTTTCCTATGGCATAAAAGGCCATGTCATGTGAATTTTGATTGCATTGTTAAGATCAGTTCAACTAAGGCAGTTAGAGATATACCTATAATTGTGAAGCCCTATAATCCGATATGTAGGGAATGTCAAATGGAAAAACAAGTCAGAACCTCTTTTAAGAGTATACAAGATAAACCTAATGATGTTCTTGATCTTATTCATACTAATTTGTGTGGTCCTGCTAGAGTTAAAAGTTTTCAAAGTGATAGATATTTTATGCTAATCATTGATGATTATTCTAAAATGACGTGGGCAACTTTTCTAAGGGAGAAATTTGAGGCTTTTGAAAAATTTAAAATCTTTAAAGATAAAGTTGAGACAGAGACAAGATTGAAGATTAAATGTTTGAGGTCAAATCATGGCGGAGAATTCACATCCGATGAGTTTAATAACTTTTGTCAGAAGCATGGTATAAGGAGACAATTTTCTACTCCTCGGACACCTCAACAGAATGGAGTTGTGGAAAGGAAGAACAAAACTATCTTGGATGCTATTAGAACAATGATGATGGAAGCTAGTCTACCTCATATATATTGGAGAAACCGGTAAGACACCTTATGAATTATGGTTTGGCAATACACCTACAGTTAAGTATTTCAGAATCTCTGGTAGTAAATGTTATATCAGGAGAGATGATATCATTGGCAAATTTGATCCTAGATGTGATAAAGGAATTTTTCTTGGCTATTCTAATAAAACCAAAGCATATAGATGTTATAACAAGAGATTGTAGAGAATTGTGGAGAGTGTTAATGTCAAGGTGAATGAGATGAATAAAGGTCAAATCAAAGTTCATGAGCAAGAACCAGTAGTGGAAATGATTATTCTGAACCAGTAGCACCTTTACCAGAACAAAATGTTGAACCAATTACTCCGGCAGTATCAGAAAATTCTACAATAACTGAAGAACCAGGAAGAGGAATAGAGAGTCAGAAGACTCCTAGGTATGTGAGATTGAATCATTCAAAAGATCAAATTATTGGGGATAAGAACAATGGAGTGATGACAAGAAGGAGATTGGAAACTAATGATGTATGTTTAATTTCTCAAGTTGAACCGGTATCAGTAATTGAAGCATGTAAAGATGAATATTGGTTGAAAGCTATGGAAGAAGAATTAGATCAGATTGAGAAGAATAACACATGGACTTTAGTTCCCCGACCTAAAAATAAGAATGTTATTGGAACTAAATGGGTTTTTAAGAATAAATTAAATGAAGATGGACAAGTGGTAAAGAATAAGGCTAGATTGGTTTGTAAAGGATATTCTCAAGAGGAAGGAATTGATTATGTAGAAACTTTTGCACTGGTAGCTAGGATTGAAGATGTAAGATTATTTCTTGCCTATGCTGCCCATAAGAACTACAAGGTTTATTAGATGGATGTTAAGTGTGCATTCTTGAATGGGGATATTGATGAGGAAGTTTATATTGAGCAACCTAATGGTTTTTCACTTTCAGATGATAAAAACATGGTTTGCAAGTTAAGGAAAGCTTTATATGGATTGAAACAGGCACCTAGAGCTTGGTATGCAAGGTTAGATAAATATCTTTTGAAGCTTAGTTTCACTAGAGGTAAAGCTGATAGTAATCTATATTATAAAGTCACTGATGATGATATATTGATTATTGAAGTATTTGTTGATGACATCATTTTTGGAGGTGAAGATAAGTTATGCATAGAATTTTATAAAAATAAGGAGAAATAATTTGAAATGTCTATAATTGGGGAAATGAAATTTTTCTTAGGTTTGCAAATTACTCAGACTGATAAAGGTATTTTCATTTGTCAAACTAATTATGCTAGGGAATTGTTGAAGAAATTTGGTATGGGAGATTCTAAACCGATAAGTACTCCTATGGCTACAAGTGATAAATTGACAAGGAAAGATGTTTCTGTACCGGTAAATCCTGCAAGATACAAATATATGATTGGAGGTCTGCTATATTTGACTTAGACTAGGCCTGACATAATGAATATTGTTTATATTACATCTAGATTTCAGAGTGATCCTAGATAAAATCATGAGAGTGTGGTGAAAAGAATTTTTAGATACTTGCAAGGTACCTCTGAATATGGTTTGTGGTATCCTAAGGATGATGACTTTACTTTATGTGCATATACAGATGCAGATTGGACTGGAGATGTTGATGACCAGAAAAGTACTTCTGATGGAGCTTTCTATCTTGGAAAGAAGTTGGTTTTATGGATCAACAAGAAACAATAATGTACTTCTTTATCTACTGTTGACGCTGAGTATGTTGCTACTGCAACTAACTGTACACAGGTCTTATGGATGAAGAAAATGTTGAAGGATATTAAAGTGCATTGCACTGGGCCGATAATTATTCACTGTGATAACTCTACTGCTATTGACATATCAAAGAATCCGGTATTTTAGTCTAAGACAAAGCACATATCTATCAAGTATAACTTTTTGAAGGAGAAGGTGGAGGAAAATGAAGTTAGACTGGTTTATGTGAATACTAAAGAACAACTTGCAGATATTTTCACTAAACCTTTGCCTAAAGAATCTTTTGAGAATTTGAGAGACAGATTAGGGGTTTTTGCCCCTCCAGCAAAGAACTGGTTGATGTTATTTGGCATCAATCCAGTATGCATTATCAGAGATATCATTTATTCTGATATTGCTGTGGGGGTGCTACTACTCAATGGGAGTAGTTAGCTTTGTGATTCGGTGGTTTTTGTTTTTACTTTGATATTTTTGTCAGATTTATGGCATTGATGTCAAAGGGGGACAGATATTGATGTGAAAAAAAAGGAGTTGTATACATTAGGGGGAGAGATATATGTGTAATACAAAGCTTTATAGAGATATCATTCATAGGGGGAGTTTGGACTTTGTTTCAGAACTTCATTGCTATATCTTTATGTGGGAGATTGTTGGTTGTCTTCCATTAGGGGAGAATTGTTTGGCATTTCTTTGACACTTGGATGTTTTTCACATCTAGTGTTGCCATCAATGCCAAAGGGGGAGATTGTTGGCCATTTGGAGGAATTGATTATGCATTGCATTGATGTTTTATCATTGATGTCAACACTAGCTATTTTGGATGCTTTACCGACACGCTTCTGGTCCCAGTAGGTTGTGTCATTTCTGGTTGGATTGGATTCGGTATGATTCGGTATGTTTGGGTTATGGAATCGGCTTATTCATGTTCATCTTCAGTCAGTTGGTTTTGTTCTGGTGATCAAATACTATCCTATTTGATTGGAAGCTTGGTTTGTGGTTCTAGCGAGGGTTTCACCGACAGAGCTTTGATGAAGATCCTTGATGATATGATAAGTGGTGTTGGTGCGGCTTTTGGTAGAGTTTTAGGATGCTAATGGTGATCATGTTTGAGACTTAGCCGATTGAGATCATTGATTTAGTGTGTAGACCTAAATTGGGTCCCAGTATTATCTAGGTTATGGACCAACTTAATGTAATGTGTGGATTGGACCTCTCAAGTGTTTCTGAGATGTCTTATGGGTTGGATATTATTTGTTTGGTCTTAGGCCGATATGTTTTGTAATTGTATTATTGTCTGGTGGTTGACCTGATTATTTATGGTCGAGGGTTTGTATATATATGATGTAAGATCTCATTGTAGATCATTAGGGAGTGGGATATGGATATGTAAGGAGCGAATAATGTAATAATCATTTAGGTAGAGGATTTGGTCGATCATTGGTGATCGAGTTGGGTTTATGTAAGAGGATTTAGTCCTTCAGTATTGAGCTTAACTAGAACTATACTCAGGCATAGGAGATGCTATCTTTGTAGTTCTTTCATTCTTCTGGATTTTAGTATGGATTTCTATGTAGTCAGTGAGACTCCTTTTGTGATGAGCAGTGCACTCTAGGTTGTTGGCCTTCCTGCAAGTCCAGGCCCCTCAATTGTAATTCACATACTTATTGCAGAAGTATTATCTCATTGTGGGTAGGCTTCCCACTGTGGTTTTTCCCTTTACTTGGTTTTCCAGGTATAACTCTTGGTATCATGTGGATTTTATTCTTTGATTATTCTTTATGCTTAATTGGATTATCTTCTATTTCAGTATTTGGTTTATGCATTCTAGTATTGATCTTTGGGTTCAGGTATTGAAGTTTAAATTGCTTAAGGTTCTGGTAATCTGTGTCAACTGATTCACCACCCCTGTCTCAGTTGTCTTGTCTTCTGGTTATTTGAACTGTCTAACAAATATGTGTACCAATAATTTAAAAAACACTGATTAATTAAATATGGTAGGTTGCCTCTACAAAATTGTATAATTCCAAAGTGAGACCAAGGAAGCATCAACACCAATAGTAGAAACCTCCCATAATGCTAACATGAGAGAGGCATGGTAGATCCATTGAAACTGTGTTTCACCAAGTAGTGTATGAAGGAGAACAAACATCTGAATGTGCACAAGAAAGCACCTACAACTAAAAAAGTGTATGCAACAAATGCACACATGCATGGGACAAGAATCTCTAGGGTTCAACGTCATTGTGGGGGGACACTCACCAAACAAAGGTGTGATGACAAAACAAAAGGCATTACACGACCCCATATGAAACTTTTACAATGCATATACATAATAAGGCACAACAAAATATGCAAAATCCCCAAAAAACCATACACAAGAGTGACACTTTATCTCAACGTGTCCATAAATAAAGAAGTGCATAAAAAAGATTCTCAAAATGCTCAAATAGGGAAAAGTAATTGAAATACATGTAGAACAACCCAACAAAAGTCTTCCTGCACAAACATAAAGTTTTCAGGAGCCAAAAAGATCAAGTAATTAGCCTAAAGTGAAAACACAAAAGATTGAATAAAATATACCTAGGGAAGAATATAGAAAATATTGTAGCAGATTTGGATAGAGAACTTTTGAGATCTTTCTAACAATATGTAGAAGTCAAAAAACAAAGGCTCTTTGCCCAAGTTATGGACTCGAAAGCACAAAAAAAGAGCTGATTTCAATGGCCTGTTGCAATCACTAGGAGAAAAATCAGCTAAAATCACCTATAAATTTGAATAGTTCTATGAACCATCTTTCCAACGATATCTAGTTTTTGAATAACAAATTTTGAATGTGCAAGTTATGGCCCTAGAAGCATAAAACTAAAGGCTAACTTTGGAAGATTGGTACAAAAAAGTAGAGAAAATTTTGACAAAACCACACGCATGATCAAATTAGTGTTGGAACTAGCATTTCAATGATATCTTGTTTGCATAATTTTGACTTAGAAGGACCAAGTTATGGACAAAAAATCAATTACATGTCAATTAGGATTTGGAAGACATGAATGGTTTCCAAAAATATATATTTTTTTAAAATGAAAAGTCTTTGAAAATAATTTTTTTTCCAAAATAGAAACTTTTTGAAAATAGAAAATTTCCAAAAATAGAAAGCTTTTGAAAATAAAAATTCCAAAAATAGAAATTTTTTGAAAATGGAAATTTCTGAAAATAGAAAGTTTCAAAAATAGAAACTTATCAAAAAGGAAAATTTCCAAAAATAGAAATTTATTATGCCCATTTTCTCCAAAAGTTGATAAAAAGTTCCCCGCTTCCTAATCCAACATAAGAAGGCAAACTTGGTGACCCTGCAATGCTTATGAGAAAGAAAACTCTCAAAGGTTGAGAAGGGGTTTGCTAAATCTATGCTCTGATACCATGTTGAATTAAATATTGAGCTATCATACCATGTTGATTTTGTAAAACAAAATATTGCAACACAAGCCTGCAAGATCAAAAAGCAAAGTAGAACACCTTTCACAAATGAGAGTAGCAAGAAAAAAATGACATATTCCTCAAAAGAAAATATTATAAGATTAAATTATAATGCATAATGATGTGCTTATATAGAGAGAACAAGGATGCCCTAAACTAAATTTATGAGAACTAAAGTGCAAGCACGAGGAGCTAAAAAAAGCTCAACTCTAGCTAAATTAGATGTACAAAAGCTAAACTAGATGCACAACCAAAGCAACTAGAAGCATAAAAGCATAACTAAGTGAACTTAAGAAAAAATAGTGTATCTAGTTGTTAAAATTCTCTAACATTGTATTTACTAGTTTAATCCATAATGTCAAAACTAACCCCTTTTAGAGGAATTTTCATAATAGAATACAAAGAAGTATTGATAGGCTAAGAATCAACATCCACATTTAATTTTATGAAAGAGGTCAAAACGTTAACTTGCTACTCCAATAGACTTATCTTTTGTTCTTTTTCTTCCATTCTTTTAGTTAAGATCTCAATAGACAATTTTGAATTATGAATATCCCCATCCATTGTAGAGAGTACTAAGAAAATTGTACTAATATTAAAGTCTACTTCAATGGCATCTTATGCATTCTTGTCATTCATTGGTTCTACAATTTCCACAGATTGGTGCCCAAGGATAGAATCTATTAGAATTCTAGATCTTATTTTACCCTTCTTAAGTTGATGTCAAGTTTGAAGTGGTTTGGCTATAACATTAAACCCTAGATTAGTCAACTACATATATTTTCTTTTGTTTCCAACAGATTCTCTTAACCAAGTTGGGTGCGTCAAGATAGATTGACTATCAATTACTCCATGTGGCACGAGACTATTTGAGACAAAAAATCTACAATAGTGTGTAGAATTGCTTTTCTTTGGATGAAGAACCATCACCTTGATTTAATTGAAACTATGAGAGAGGCATGACACCTTGAGATAAGGAACTATTAGAGACACCTTGACCTATTTCTTTCTACTCTCCATTAGTTCCATGAATTTCAATGGAGTCAATTCTAAGTTCCCTTTTACATCTAGCTTCTTTCATATTTTCTAATTTTCTTCACATTGACACTTCAACTTCTTTCTTTTCTCTAATTCATCTCCATCATCTCCTTTTTTGAAAAAAAAGACTTTGATCCAGTTATACCATTAACATATGATGATTGTAGGTTAGGTTTATTGCTTGATTTTTTTCTCTCTGAAAGTATAATCCTTACTTGGAGGTTTTGTTAAGGTGTGGCAAATTATCTTAGCCTCTATAAAATTATTACTTGTGTCAAGGACAAAGGATGATCTTACAAAGATGCTAATGATTTTATTTTCTAGCAATATACTTTTGGTAAAATGTTTAGACTTCACTATTGGCAATTGAAGAACACAAGATACCATTGAGAGGGGGGTGAATCAGTGGTTATCAACAAACATAAACCTTTTAATCCTAAAAAAGTGTATTGGTAAGCAATTCCAAGACTATGGGAGTATACCGGTGAGATAAAAGAAATGATCAAAAAGGCAAGCACACACAAAGACACATCACACAACACCAGATATATGAGGAAAACCCAAAGTGGAAAAAACCTCAGTGAGAAATGTTGTTGGATTCTACTACTCCAATCCAGCCTCACAATGAAACAACAATTTTACAAATTTTAGGGCACCAATCCAAGGAGAACCAACCCCTAATGATTTATGGGAACCAACCCAAAGGAGCACCAACCCCTAATAATTTATAGGTGCCAACCCAAAGGAGAACCAACCCCTGCACCGAGCACCAACTCAGTGAAATACAATGAATTATAGAATCAATACAAAATAAATACCTTGTTACAAATGAGTGTTGTAACCTCGGTATATACTTCACCCTGTCGGTTCAACTCTTCTTTGTTTCTCTTCTTCTCATCACTGTCGGTTCAATTCACTCTTCGTGATTCCTCTTCTGCCTAGCCTCTTCCTCACCTAACATCTTCTCACTCTCACTCTCTCTCTCTCTCTCTCTTTGCATCATTCACTCATTGTTGTTGACTTACTAGTTTAGATTCTATCGGTTAGATGAACTGTTAGACTGTGTAACACATTACTGGTTACTCTGTGCCTTACCAGTTAAACCCTTCTTACCGGTTGTTCTATCAACATTCAATTGCTTCAGTGTTTTGCTATGAAGTCTCAAACTGATTACCTCTCTACTTGCACATTCACACTCTCTTCTCCGACATTCGGCTTCTAGCATCTGACCTCCTTCATCACCAACTTAGATCTTCAGTCTGCATATTTATATTCATGCTTTCTCACCAAAACAAAAATTCAATGACTTCACACCGTAGGGTTTTCTTCACCGATCGTGAACAATATCAAATCATATTTTATCTTGTTTCTAGAATTGAAAGCCTACAACAAATCAAATAACACTGCCATATTTCATCCTTTCAGTACATGTTTACTAAACTTGGGAAACTGCAACCTATTCGTCGGCCTCACTCTTTGTCAATCACAATAACGATCTCGCAGTTTCTTACTCCAAATTATATCTACAACTAGATGTCCTGCATCGATCCTTGCATCACAAGTCTATGTCATTCAATTTGCTTCAAGCTGCAATCCTCTACACTCGACCTATGATTTTTGCAGTCTACATTAAATGTCGACCCAATCACCAACTACCTCAACAATGCACTGTTCACTTGATATTTCATGTTTGCCACCTAGAATCCACACGTTATCTTTGTCGGCATCCAACTCAGTTCACTATGTCGGTTCAGGCTCAGGCACTGACCAAAAAATCACTATTGGTAATCACGTTATACTACCGGTTCATCTGCCCTACCAGTTATACAATAATAGGTTAACCTTCTTGCCATGCTCTTCATTGTTCTTCTGGTTAGGTCATGTTATCTTGGAACGAACTTACCAAACCATAACACATGCCTAGAGTGAATCACTATGCACATATCCATCTAATTAGAGTCCTTCACTTTGTCTCTTAGTTAGCTTACCAGTTGCCTTATCTATTGGTTGACACAACACATCAACAAACTCCAATGCAAACCTTCTAGCATACCGGTAGATATGTTTACCTATTGACAATACTCCTACCTACATACCAATAACACCCATGAGAACACCATGCCAACAATCTTCAACTGTCTCTGACTGTGGTAACACCAATCTGTTGGCATGTTTGGCATAGCTGATATAGACGAGTTGTTGACTGTACCAATAGAGGAATGATGATGACATGATCAGTTATTAGTGTTGTCATTTCTAGCAACCTATGTCAATTAATGTTTGATGATGGTTACATATGATCTTTGATGTCTGACTTGTTGGATAAGTAATTTGGTCTACTAGATTTAAAATTCATAAGTCTGACAGGGTTTACCGATAGGAATGAGAATTAGGACTTCAACCGATAAAAGAAAAGTTTTTGATGAAATTAGTAAATCGGTGATGGTTGGAAACTTGTGGATTGTGACATAAGACTTTATTGTTAGGCCCAATATGGAAAGCTAATGTACTGAGAGGGGAGGGGTGAATTAGTACTTCAAATCCTTTCTTCAACAATAACTTTACTGTTAAGCATAAACTAAAAACTGTTGTAACATAATATAATGCTAAAACAAATAAATAACAATCATACATGATTCACTCCATAACACATATATTTTGGTTACGCAGAAACTCCTTGTTAGAGAGAAAAACTGTGGTGGGGATGGCACCCACAACTTCACTACTGCAATAATAAAGGTTGCTCGGTTAGAGCTACATGTTTAGCTATTTCTGATAGCTTACCCTGTTAGGAGTATCAAGATCTTTAGATCTACCTTGCTAAAGGATTTTACAACACTTATTCTAAATATTGCACCTGGTTAAAGGCTTTACAATTTATAGACTTTGTTAGAGTCTTTTACCCTGTTAAAGGTTTCTCTTACAACTCAAAATATTACAATCAAAATCTTACAAAATATCTGCAACTTCACATCTGAAATGTTATAGCGTATTCTATGTGCTCAAAATGAAATTACCTTGCTTATAGCATACCTTGGTAAATCATAAATTAACTCGGTAAACCTTTCTGTTTACTTTGTTCCTTGACTGTTCTCTGAAATCCTTCTTGGTGACCTCTGTGTGTCTTTGTCAATCGTAACAGTCATAGCACTCTGTGCTTTTCCATGATTTTTTTGCTTTTCACATATGTCTTGCTTTACATATATATGTCTTGCTTTTCACACACATATTTTGATCCACAATTCATGTTGTATAAATAGATCTCTTGTGAGGTGATCTTGTTCATGCTTCGACCTTACAAACATGATTCATTAAATGAATAACCATACAAAATTATTTCATTGGCTAGATGACCTCATAATCATATAAAATCTATAAGTGCAATTTCCAATGTGTTAACGTTTTCTTGTTCCTCGATCTTTGTAACATGTTTCCCATATGTGTCTAGGTTCAATGAATCTGGTAACACGTTTCACTCGGTGTGTATCAACTCGGTATACCATCATTGTTGCTCGATAGTCATATAACGTTACTCTGTAGACAAATCGGTATATACTAAACTCTGTGAGTTGTAACTTCTGTAACCAACTGCTCTGTGCTTACTGACTAAATATTTCGGTAGTAATAACCAACTAGAGTATATAGAATGACTTTGGACATTAAACTAATGACAACTTAGTAAATAGTAACAATCTACCCTTTTGACATTAGTTTTGAAATGTTTGACAAAACTTCTTTCAAAGTCATAACTCAAAAATCTATATACTTACAAAATTTGACTAAACTGACAGTATATACATTTGTCAATAAACTAGTATACTCAGATATACTCCCCTTATCAATAAATTGTACATAATTTTTATTATGCATGCACTGTGATCAATATTTTGTATTCACTACTTGGTTTACTACTCGATGATCACTGCTCCCCCTGTCAAAATTATCTGTACACTGATCTGCTCGGTATACACTATACTCCCCCTTTTTTACAAACATCAAAACTAGTTACCATTCGATGGAGGCATCTGGTCAAAAATGGATTTATACTTTGTTCTTGCACCAGTGAGAGCGGTAGAGAGTGCATCCTTGACACTATCCATGAGTGAATTCTGAGCTATGATATTAGCTAACAGTGAAATAAGTCCATCTAAAGTGCTTCCCTCTAGCTGAGTGGATAAGGAGGTAGCCTTGTTGATCTATTCTTGGACGGAGGACAAGTGGGGAATGAATAAGGTTTGAAGAGTCATAATTTCCATCCTTATTTTGTGCTCTTCATTCCTAAGTTCCAATTGTTGATCCATGAACGTTTGTAACTTCGTATAGAAATTCTAAATAGAATGTGGCTCGGTGGTCAATTTATTTGAGAGATCGGTGATCTCTTTCTCAATCACTTCTGTTTTATTCTTGATATATTTAATGAATAAAGAAAATGTACAAAGTTTCTGAAATAAATAAAGAATGTGCTTGAGTTGAGGGGACAACTCAACAATGAATTTGACAAGTTTTACTTTACCAATAGCTATGTCTTTCTGTACCTCTTCAATCATTTTTGCAGAGAGCTCTTTGTCCTTCAATTTTCTTAGGTATTTAGATGCGTCTACTCCAGATGCTTCTATCTTATTGAGTAGTTCATCCAGTTGAATATGGATGGCTGCATCTTTTGTCACTATAGATTCAAGTATCACTTCAATTAATAGTGCTTTGACCTTCTGAAGTACTCTATTTTTCTTTTGTATAGCCATTTGTTTCTCTTGTTCTGCTTTGGCTTTGCATAGTTCACTGAATTCAATAAGTGCTTGCCCTTTTAATTTGGATATGTCTACATTCGGCAACACAATTGGTTTTGACAAATCTAACTTAAAACTATGCTTTTTCATTTTCTTCTCTTTAGAGGATGAGGCTTTCACCGGTTGAACTAATACAAGGGCTTGGGAGGCTTGTGCACCCTCAGTAGGTTGCTCAGTAGAGGCAACACTTTTGTCAATTTCTTTAGCCTTAGAAGTAGCCTTCGGTGAATCCTTGCTCGGGGTCTCAGTTGGAGGGGCTTGAGAAGTCTGTTCCCCAGTGGCCTGAGAAGTAGCTTCTCCTTCTGTAGACTGGTGACCCTCCTTTCCTTGTTTAGTATCCTGAGGTGTCTCAGTTGAAACATGTTGACTTACCGGAGGATAGGACTTGACTTTTTCCAAAAATAACTCACTTGATACCAGTTTGGCATAAGCATTCCCTTCTATCATTTCCTATTACTGTTCCTCGGTATCCATGACATCCTCATCAGGTTGTATCATTTCAGCGGGATCTTGCTCGGTGATGTCCACTATTTCAACTTCTTTTTGCTCAATAGTACTGTTGATTCGAAAAATCTCTTGCCACTGTTCTTTTGTTTCCTTCTCTACTTCAAGATAAAGGCCGTTCATTAGTTTCAAGGCTCTTTTCTTGACTAGGAAGTTTGTGTGGTAGTTTTTCAGATGTTCACTTATCTCATCTATCGACATGTTTGGAAAGAGATGTACCAGACTTCTTTCTCTTATCTATTTTTCCTAGTCCATGGCATATTTCCACCTGTTATCAATACGTAAATACAATTCTTTTGGAAGAGAATTAGTTACTTCCAATGGGACCAATCAGAATTTCAGAAGAGTGTAGATTACAGCTTCTTCTATTTGTCTCTTTTCTGCATCAAATCTAGAGTCATATTTTACATACCTAAATGCTCCAAATCCACCATATTGTTTTAGACTATTGCAAAAATTATCAACACTATGTACTTCTTCCTTTTTACTTTTAACAATCGGAAATTTACTTACGTCTTCAGATTCGGTGTCACTGGACTCTTTATTCAAAATGAGTCTCTGAGTAGATTTCTTATAAGTTTTTGTTACCTAGGAACTGTAACATTTTTCTGTTTCTTGCTTGGTGACACTGCAGATGATCTAGTGTTTGGACGCTTTGCTGAAGGAGTTGGTGATACCTGTGATGTACCCTGTTTCTTTCTTTTCAAAATTTTCCCTTTTGGCAACTCGGTGCTCAATGTAATAGCAGCTTCTTGGGCTTCATATTCCTCCTCAGTGATGACTTGAATGCTCTTGACAGGAGTGGAGGAAGAACCTTCTCCAAATTTCTTCGTTAATGCTTTAATCATTTTAGTTGCTTTCCTTGTAGCCTTTGGTACTACAATGCTCAAATTTTTCTTTGACTTCTTCATATGTATCATATCTGATCTCAGTAGCGTGCCTTGGCAGTGCAAGAAAAGCATCTATTTGCTGTTGTGTAATGTCAAAATCAATCTCATAACCCATCGGCGACAAAGATTGAGTTCTCGGTTCTACCGCATTGACATAGCAGTAGTCGGTGTCCACTTCAAAACATATACTATCCTTGTATTTTTCCACTAACTGGGGTGGAATCCTGTGCCTGTTATGCATCTTTTCCTAAAACTTGCTAAAATAATCATCCATTATCTCATTGAAGTTATCTCCTAGTTGTTTGATGAAGTCATTGATTTGATGGGTGATTGGTCGGTGTAGCTCCCAGACTACTTTACCGACTGATGGAAAGAATTTCTCAAAGTAGAAAAACATGCATACCAAGAGTGATCCAAACTTCAGTGTGTTCGCCAAGTTGTTCTTCTTTGGCTTCCTTATGGTGTTGAGATTTTCAAACAGATTTTTCAACAACACTTTGCATAGATCTATTTTCATACCTTTCTTCACAATTTTATAAGCTAAATCAACAGCTGCACATGGTACACTATTTTCCCTTGCCGATTGGAAGAAACAATAACCTATGACTCTAATTGAAAACTTCAGCTCTGCATTTGTGACATTGTTCAGTTTCAGACCTCTGCAATCAAATTCAACTCCGGTTAAAGTGATCAATTCCTTCTGTGAAATAATTTTCTGAGCTCGGGCATGGTCGAATATAGGGTAACCAGTGATCAAGTGGATGATTTCCTTGGTGATATTGAATGGTTTCTCCTTGATGCAGAGGGTCAAGGGTTTTAGGTGACTTCAAGAAAATATGTTTTCAAGTGCTTCACACTCCTTGCATTTGCCTAGTGTTTCCAAGGCACCTTAAGGCTTCAAAGGGGCAAATCAATACCCAACTCTCCACTATGACTCCTAGTGTCTTCAACCACTTATTCCAACCCAATTCAACAAGTTTCAATTATTTTTAAGGTTTCAAGACTTCTCCATGCTCTTAAACCCCACTATGCCTGCTACTAGCCCTAGAGCCCCAATTAGGCCACCTAAGGCTGAATTAATTCAGTTTCTCCAATTTTTCCCAAATAACTTCCAAAAAAAAATAGCTTTTTGGATACCCTTTTCGGCTTACTACAACATATATCAAAATTGGGTATGGTTGTTTTGGACCATGCCTTTGCTGTCCTAAGACTGAGACTATTTTTAATGCAAAAACCCACACTTTTACAAAGCAAGTATATAAAATACTTATCCCCCAACCTTTAAACTCTCAAAAGTAGTTTTTTATGACTCCAAACCAAGGAAAATCCAATTTTTTAGGTTCTATGATCTTTTTTAATGTGCAAACCCCAAAACCCTCACCAATAGGCTCCAAAACCAAGGGTTTCTTGATTAACCACTCTCCCAGCACTTTTGCAACTTTATCAAGGTTCATACACCTTCTCCTAGACCATATTAGACATATCCAATCATTAAACTACCCCTTTGTTAAGGTAGATCTTCTGCTGATATAGGCTTGCTATGCTTCCTACTCACTTCTCCTTCATCCAACTCACGGTGATCACCTGCAAAGCCACTCTTCCTGCAAGTTATATTGTTAGAATAATAATGTACAAGTTATAGGGAGCCCATTCCATGAGTATCAGATTCCTACATTCAAGGAATGGCTCCAAGTTGCATTTTGTGTCTTCAATGCCAATGGCAAAACCCAGAAATTTAAGTACAGTCAGCACTAAATGGAAAAATCTGTTCAAAAACCTCTACAAAAGCATTCAAAAACACTTATTACAATTCTCAATGATTTCCCAAGGCTTATACCATGAAATATCAATCACTTTCAAGCAACAAAACACAAGAAATTTCAAGAAAATGAAGGTTTTATTCACTTTTTTTGTTAAATCCGTACAACATCTGTACTATATCATCTAACCCCACCAAAATGGAATTCCAAGGTTTTATAATACCTTCCCCTAACTTCCCAAACTGAAATCCATCAGTTATTCATGATTAAAATGCTTAACAAACAAGTTTTTAGCTTTTCCCTCCAAAATGACACTAGCCACTATTTTCAAATTTTTGAATTTAAAACTCTTATGAAATGGACTTCTACCCCAACCTAATGACTTATAAAGGATCAAAATGATTTATCAAATAGTTATAAACAC
The DNA here is from genome assembly GCF_030272615.1 of Cryptomeria japonica. NCBI lineage: Eukaryota > Viridiplantae > Streptophyta > Pinopsida > Cupressales > Cupressaceae > Cryptomeria > Cryptomeria japonica. Next base: position 591,060,876 of record NC_081413.1, on the reverse strand, counting down.
CTTTGAGACCCTTACCAATTCTATACCCATGAAATCCTATATTTGGTCCTATGGCCTTATTAGGTCCATTAGTACAATTAATCATTACATTAGGATCATTACAATAAAATGCCATAATTGGCTTCAAGGCATCATAATTGAGTCTATTAGACCCATACACCTCCATGTCATGCTTCCATGGTGTCCTCCAAGTTGTCTTCATGCCTAGTGCCCCTGCACCACTCCTCTAACCACACAAAGTCATCATGAACTCTGCTCAAAACAAATTTAACCCATTGGGGTTTGAAGACTCATGGGTAGGTTAGGGCTTTGGTCAATCCCTTTACTTTAATATGTTCAAACTTGCTATCCATTTTTCCATCGGTACACAATTCATCATATGTGTCCTTGATCTCAGTGTGACCTAGTTCCTCAACCTGACACTTAGTGAAGAATTTGACATCCTCAACTAATAACTTAATGATGAACGAATAATACCAAACTAGCACTGAGAGGGGGGGGGGGGGTGAATCAGTACAGGCAAAAACATAGTCTTAAACCAGTTTGACAAAAGACACTTCAATTGACCGGTAAACAGTGATACCGGTAAAGCCAAGAGTGACTGAGACAGGCATTAACTGGTTAATCACTTAGCTTTCCACTCAACTCAAAACTACACTACCATTTCACCCTTATGCATGAACATGTAATCTATTATCGAACCATAATAATCAGTTAGTTCAACATGTTTTATTGATAGGCATAAAACATAGAACCATCACATGCTTGATAGACAATAACTAAGTATCACAAGATAAGAGCATCACACATGACACACATATTTTTCACGCAGAAACCCAACTGGGAAAAACCACAGTGGGGATGAATACCCACAAGCTTGTTTTTGAACTCTTTGGAAGTCCACTCTGTTAGGAGCCTTGTCCGGTTAAAGACAGATACAATAGGTTCTGTTAGGAACCGATCATGTTAAGGATCACCTGGTTAAGGGATGGCTACAATACCCGGTTAAGGGTTAAACCCTGTTAAGGGTACCTTGTTAGAGGATTTCAAGAACTCAATAGCTAAAGGATATCAATGACTCAGTAGCTTCGAGTTACCCTGTTATAGGATTTTCAACAAGCCGGTTAAGGCTACCCTATTAGGGGATTTCACAACTATTGAAGTGGTTAAAGATCAATAGGTATATCAATGACCTGATAATAGCACTCAATGCCAATGCAGATCCGCTTAAGCTCCTCTTCACCTTCTGCACTTACACTCTGCAGATATGACTTCTCTCCTCTGGTCTGGCAAGAATCACGTATCTCTTCTCTTGGATACACACACACAACTTTTGCCAACAACCTCTGGAAGAATCACAACATCGACCTTATAGGACAACAGACAGGTCGGTAGCATAAACCCTAAACCCTAGATGTGTTAGGTTAAGGAATTCAAATGGTTCAATCCTGACCGTCGATCATACTGCATTGAATGCAATAGTCTTGATCCAATCTCACGACATTCTCCATCATTTGTTTTCCACCGATTTCATGGCGGCTGATAACCCATCACACGTTATCATCATTTACAGACTTCGCACATTCTCGAGATAGATATGAACATTCTTCTTTATGCAAGATCCTTCACACATACAAGGCTTACATGGCAACACTATTTGCTCTTCGTTATCATGCTAACTTCATTACATAAAGTCACCTTGAAGCACTCCAACCAGAAACCCTGAAGTTGAGACCACCAACTGGTAGTCATGCATTGCTTCCATGTGCTGGTTCCCATAACCTTATGTTGGTTCATCTTGAACAAGCACACCGCTTCACTTTGGTATAGATATCGGTTCACAGTGTTATACCAGTTCTTTCATATGCCGATTCTCACCTCTTCAATGTATTGACATCAATGACAACATACAATGTCATTATGTCCACATATCGATTCTCATACCAGTTCACATAATGCCAACAACACTTAGTGAAGAATCTGACATCCTCAACTAATAAAACCCTATCCGGAATGAGTGAAAATGCAGTCTTATCATCTGGTTTAGATGCTACGTTGGGAGGTAGAGACTATTTCAGTGAGGGCTTCTCAATGTTTTCAACAACAACGGGTTTCTGAATCTTAGGTCCATTTCAAACTTTGGATAATCACTAACGAAAAAGCCTTAGGGTTTGAAAACTAGCAGATGCTTTCCACTTAGTAAATATAACACAGATATTCACAACTGATATGATCGGTTAACTTGCTTGACAATGTGTTGCGATTGATATAAATACCTTAATTTTCGCTTCGAAAGAGATTTGATTGCCTTTGAATCTCTTTGCTTTGTTTTCTGAAAACTTGGAAAGTGTGAAATGACCACGTAAAAGCTTTAAGTACACATTTTACCTTATCGGGATCTGTGCAGTTAGGTCATAAAACATTAAATGCACTCGGTTCCATTAAACCGATTTACCTTCCTTTTTATGCTTTTACCGAGTAGCCAGACTTCCTGTATTTACTGACTTGACTAATGCTCCAAAAGACTTGATAAAATTTCAAACTTGCTAATGCATCTTAGCTATGCAGATTTTGAATTAAGTATATGATAAAATAGGAACTGTTAAGATTTAACCTTGAGAGAATGTAGTCCCTTCATACCTTTATCAATTAATTTGGAATAGATGCACCTAACTCGGTAGGTAAGGTGCTTTCTTCATTTGACACAATTTCCTTCTTCTTCCAAATCATCTGGAATTTGCTTTTTATTTCTTCAATATCTTCTCTAGGTTGATCTCTGTAATCTCTAGCCAAGTGTCGAACTTTGTGACAATGAAAACATGCCATACCAGGATTTCTCCATGATCTTCGGTTGTTCATTCCAAACCTTATAAAGCAGTTGGCACTTATATGTCCATATCTTCCACAAAATTCACACCATATCCTTGTATTGTAATCCCATGGTACTATAGTATACTGTCGGTTAAGATCTATGTGAGTTCAGTAACCTCTAGTATTTTCTCGGTGTGCAGAGCACATGTAGTTCTTCTGCTTAAACCAACACTTTTTGGTATTGTGTCCATATCTATTGCAGTTTTTACAAAACCCTTTGAATTTTGCCTTTTGATAATTACTAGCAGAGTTTGTCCTACATTGGTTAGATGTGTGACCATATTTATTGCAATTGTAACAATAACCATTGGACCTAGTGACATTCGGTTGCTTACCTTTTCTCATTTGGCACAAGTTGGCAGTATGTCCTTGTTTTCCACAGTAGTTGCAAATAGGCTTCTTTCCTTTGATGTTTTTCTCATTTCCAACTTTCTTTGATGATTCTCCTCTCTTGGTAGTGTGGATTCCCTTCTCGATAGAGTCTTTTCCTTTGTAACCGATTCCTACAACTTTGTTGGGTCTTTTTGTATTCAGTTGCTCACCTAACATATTTGATGCTTCATAACTCTTCTTCAGTGTTTCTTTGGATTTCTTTTCAGTTTCAAGTTCATCGGTCAACCTTGATACTTCAAGTTTCAATACTTGATTCTCATCATCTTTTAGATTTGCTTCATGATGTGCATAATCCAATTGCTCCAATAGATTTTGTTGAATTCCAATCAACCTTGTGATTTCAACATTAATTTCAGATACTAATACTTCAAGCTATTGTTTTTCTCTTTCTAGATCTCTTAATTTATCCTTGGTTGTCCTCAATGCATCAAGATTTTCAGTCATCTGTGTGCTGAAATGTTCATGTTCTCTTTTCATTGCTTTTAGCTGACCAGTTAGTGTTTTGTTCTTTTCTTTCAATGCTCCAATCATTTCTTCAGTCTCTTCAGATATACTATTCTCAGATGATGTCTCAATTTGTTCCACCAGCTCTTGAGAGTCCTGCAAATCATCAGACAATCTTCTTCTAACTTTCAAAGATTTTTGCATTAGTTTCTGCATGTCAGTAATCAATTGATTAGCATGATCCAATTCATTTTGAAGATTCACAATTCTCCGAGATTGTTTGTAGCCTTCCATTGATAAGATCTTTCTCTTTAGGCAGTTAAACCCTTTTCCAAGATTCAAGCTCTGATACCAATTGTTAGGCCCAATATGGAAAGCTAATGTACAGAGAGGGGAGGGGTGAATCAGTACTTCAAATCCTTTCTTCAACAATAACTTTACTGTTAAGCATAAACTAAAAACTGTTGTAACATAATATAATGCTAAAACAAATAAATAACAATCATACATGATTCACTCCATAACACATATATTTTTGTTACGCAGAAACTCCTTGTTAGAGAGAAAAACTGCAGTGGGGATGGCACCCACAACTTCACTACTTTAATAATAAAGGTTGCTCGGTTAGAGCTACATGTTTAGCTATTTCTGATAGCTTACCCTGTTAGGAGTATCAAGATCTTTAGATCTACCTTGCTAAAGGATTTTACAACACTTATTCTAAATGCTGCACCTGGTTAAAGGCTTTACAATTTATAGACTTTGTTAGAGTCTTTTACCCTGTTAAAGGTTTCTCTTACAACTCAAAATATTACAATCAAAATCTTACAAAATATCTGCAACTTCACATCTGAAATGTTAGAGCAGATTCTATGTGCTCAAAATGAAATTACCTTGCTTATAGCATACCTTGGTAAATCTTAAATTAACTCGGTAAACCTTTCTGTTTACTCTGTTCCTTGACTGTTCTCTGAAATCCTTCTCAGTGACCTCTATGTGTTTCTGTCAATCGTAACAGTCATAACACTCTGTGCTTTTCCATGATTTTTTTGCTTTTCACATATGTCTTGCTTTACATATATATGTCTTGCTTTTCACACACATATTTTGATCCACAATTCATATTGTATAAATAGATCTCTTGTGACGGTGATCTTGTTCATGCTTCGATCTTACAAACATGATTCATTAAATGAATAACCATACAAAATTATTTCATTGGCTAGATGAACTCATAATCATATAAAATCTATAAGTGTAATTTCCAATGTGTTAACGGTTTCTTGTTCCTCGATCTTTGTAACACGTTTCCCATATGTGTCTAGGTTCAATGAATCTGGTAACACGTTTCACTCAGTGTGTATCAACTCGGTATACCATCATTGCTGCTCAGTAGTCATAGAACGTTACTCGGTAGACAGCTCAGTGTATACTAAACTCTATGAATTGTAACTTATGTAACCGACTGCTCTGTGCTTACCGACTAAATATTTCGGTAGTAATAACCGACTAGAGTATATAGAATGACTTTGGACATAAAACTAATGACAACTTAGTAAATAGTAACATTTATGGTGATGGTTGGAAAATTGTGGTTCATGGCATTTGGAGAATGAGTTAAGCCATCCAAGAGAAGATATAGATCTGCCTGAGTGTTGTAGATTGTAAAGCAAAGATGGATCCAATTTAGCAAGCTGAAAGTGCAAAGTGACAGACCATTTTTCATTGTTCTTCCCTAACAGTTACATCAACTTAAATCCCTTAACTGGGTAGGTCCTAACAGACCTTTGTCATTTAAAGTCCCCTAATAGGGTAGCTCACAAAAGAGTGATTAAATCCTCTAACCAGGTTGATCCTAATAGATCATTAAGCTCCTAGCGGGAGTGACAGGCAAATCCCTTAACCAGGTGACTCCTAACAGGGTCTTCTCTTAACCGGGTGTATTGTAAGCTCTTAACCGGGCTAAGCTCCTAACAAGGTGTACTTCAAAAGAGTATAAATTATTGTGGGTACCAATTCCCAGTGTGGTTTTTCCCATTTGGGTTTCCACATCAAAACGCTTGGTGTTTATGTGTGGAATCTTTTTTTATGATGTTTATGTTTACATGCATTATTTTTGAGATACCGATTATGATATGTTATTTATAGTTTATCAGAGATTACTGATACTGATATGAAATGATTAAGGATTTGATCTGATTGATAAGATTGATTGATTGAATGATCAAATTGATATGACTAATTAAGAGATAAAGATGTTGACAATCATGATAAATGGTTTTTGCAAATATGATTGAAAGGTCATTAGATCTGATTGTAGAAGTGAGGATATTTGTTAAGAATTTTCAAATCTGATTTTAGATGGATTTGGATTTAAAGTTAAAGTTATTATTAATACTTATTCACCCCCCCTCTCAGTATTGACCGAATCTTCATAAGATTAGCACAATCTCCATCTACATCCTGGGTGACATCAACATCCTGGAATGAAACCATTGTTGGCATTTTTGATGTTTATGTTGTGATTGTCATTGATGGACACACACTTGCATTGAGATCTCCTTTATATGTATAAGCTTAAGCTCAACTGGAATATGTTCCAACCGGTATATTGTATTATAGTCTTTAGACTATTGGTGTTTTGCAGAATATGTTTCCTAGTCTAAAGTGGCATGTCGACCCCAAGTGGTTCATGGATCCCAAGCGGTATGAGGGATTAAAGCGGCATAACACATTTTTACCAGTCTTCATTTTTGTCAAACTAGCAACCGGCATTTTGCTTGAACCAATTGTATGAACTGGTAATACTCTGTGATGAGTTACCAACCGACATTTTGTGATGAGTTACCATCCACCGATTGTTTGGCGGTGCCGACACGTTAACGGTGCTTTTTGTGTCGTGTTACCAGATATGTCTAGATGCATTGAACCTAGGAAATTGTATTGTAATCCTATTGGACCGACATGAAATCAGATTCCTTTATAAGGACAACATGTCTAGGGTTTTAGGTTGGTGTGGTTGTTGTTGTTGGTGAAGTTGATATTGTTGCTAGGGTTTAAGGTGGTTAGAGAGAGTGTGAATGTGTAGAAGACTAAAGTAATGCTGTAATGCATTAAGATCGAGCTATCAAGGATCTAACCAAGCAATCTGTGCTATTTGCTAGATCACTCACTTGTTGATTACTCACATCTTCGACAAGTTTGTAGCCCTTAATCGGGTAGGCCCAAAAGCCTCTTGTAAATCCTCTAACAAGGTGGTTCACATCTGTGGATCTAAAATCCTCTAGCAAGGTAGTCTTTAATCAGACTTATCTCCTAACAGAGATTGAGATTCCTAACAGGATCTGTTCTGGTAAAGAACGTTGTAAGACCTTAACCGGTCTGACCTTAACTGGTCTGGTTTCTATTATGCAGATAGTTACTTGTGAGTTCCATCTCACCATGGTTTTTCCCATTTGGGTTTCCACGTCAAAATCTCTTGTGTTATGGTGTTTGTGCTTCTGTGGGTGAATGCATTATTTGCTATTTGGTTTGCATGTGTGCTAACCAGTTTGTCTGTTAAACTATTTTACTGGTTTACTGTTAGTCTTGCAAAGTGTTTAAGTTCAAAGATTTTTGGCATACTAATTCACCTCCTCTCCTAGTATTCATCAATTGGTATCAGAGCCTACCTTTCTATAAGTTTAACCACTTGGAAAGAGATATGGGGGAATACACATTGAGGGAACTTACTCATTGGCTCACTCAGTTTGAGCAAGCCTGTGATGAACTTATGGCTAAATATAAGGTCTTTCGGGCAAAAAGGAGAGAACATGTTGAAAATCTGATGGAGCTATCTGAAAATAGTTCTTCAGATGAAGCAAACATGGAAGCCCTAATTGCAGAAGTAAATAAGTTGAATGAATCAAACTCCAACCTGAGAAAGGAGTTGGAAGGACTGACTATTTGGATGTGTCAAGAGCTTGAGAACCGGAGGAAAACTGAAGATCTGGTGAAAGACAAAGATCATGAGAACTCCAAGCTGAAGCAAGAGATCAGTGCACTAACTGCTCAACTCCATGTGAGCAAAGTGGAAAAGGAAGACATGCAAGGTGAACTGAATAGTGCCACCTCTGAGAATGAAAACCTGATGGAAACAAATGCTGCTATTTCCAAACAACTCTCTGAGTCAAAGGAAATACATGCTAAGTTCAACAAGAGCACTGTCAAGCTAGAGAAAAAGCTTGAATCTGTCAAACCTATCAAGGATACCAATGGACTTGGCTATTCCAGTCATGAGGAAGGTGAGACCTCTGGTACAAATGCTGGAGCATCAAAGAAACAACCGACATCAAAGGATAAAGGTAAGAAAAAGTTTAAACCTGTTTGCTTTAACTGTCTTAAAGAAGGACATACTACTAACGTGTGTAGGAGTAAGGCTTAGAACAATTTTCCCTATTTTTTAAATGATAAGCGTAGATCCTATAGATTCAATGGTAACTGCTATGCATGCAACAAGTTTGGGCATAGAGCATTTGAATGCAGGTCAGTTATGAACAACATTGATAGATATCCTTAGAGGACCCAAGGAGCTGGTCCTGAACCTTTTGTGAACCGGAATCACAACTGGTTTAATGCCTTTAATCATCAGCCAAGAAGCGACGGCTATCAAGCGGCAATCGGATGGAGAGCAAACTGTTGGATTTGTCATGGTCATGGTCACACTGCTGCAACATGCAGAAGGAAGAATGGAAACATGAACAATGGACCCTGGAGAGTACCTGGAATGGTCTGCTATCACTGCAACAAATCGGGTCACATTGCCAGATTCTGGAGATCAAGAAAGAGTATATCAAATGATATACCGGTCACTTCGGAAGGAGAAATTGATGTTGAAACAGTTCAAGCGGATATGAACAAAATTTGGAAGAAGAAACCAGTGGTGTTACAAGAGGAACCGGTTTCTGCACCTAGTGTGGAAATTACGGAACTAGTAAACTAAGCCTCAGAAAAGCTTAGGGGGAGCCAACGGCAAAATGATTTCGAACCCTCGGTGTGTGTTTCCTATCATTTGGCGAAAGACTAGAAATGGTAAAAAGGCAAATTAGGGTTTAAACCTTAATAGTGGAGCATTCATGATGGTAGGTGAGGAATATGATTAAAAGCATTTTTCAAATCATTTCTCACTATCAGTTTTTTGAGTGAAGAAAAGTTTTTTAAAGAGCAGAGCAATGAAAAGGCGATTTGAGTTGAGATTTTGAGAAATTGAGAAATTGCGAAGGAGATTCAAATTCAAACTACAAATGGTCAAGTGGAGAACACAAAGAGGTGATTCAGCAACTGACGGAGTGTGAAGTGAAGGAGAATCTACAAGCCCTAAATTCACGTGTTTCAAAAGGTATTTCTCGAGTTCTTAAAATTTCTATCATGGCTTCCACATCTCATACTAGTTCTAGTGCATCTGTCGAGTCTGCAAGTTTTATTCAATGAAAGTCTACGTATAATGCCCTATCAGAAGTTCCAGCTGGTGTGATAGTAGAAGAGGGAATTTCTGACTACATAGATTGCAAGATTGAAGACCTAGGGTCTCTAGCTATCCACTCCCAGTTAGGTTTATTTTGTGGAAAGGATAAGAAGATCAAACTGAAGTATAATATTCTGGAGAAGAAGAAGCTTCACAATACTGTTTACTTCCTGGAGGATTTCACAGAGGATCACATAAGAATCATTCTGAGAAAAGTCCATGGTGACAAGATGTACCTAGAGAGAACGCATGATATTATGCCATAGGCAATTCATGTTGTCACCGGTTTCTACAACACAGGGGAAGTACCAGCCCTAAGGACTGTAAGCAAAACTGAAATGTCCAAGCTCACCGGTTCAGTGAGTGACTCACGAGGCATGACAATCAATTCTATCAAGGATGATTTGGTTAAGTTTTCCTACATGGTGATAGGCTACCAGACATTCTCCGCCAGCAGAATTAACTTTGTATCTGCTGCAACGGTAAATGCCGCTTACTAGATGATAAAGGAGGATGCATCATTTGACCTATGCACCGGTATGTAAAGACAACTCCTGTTGAATCTGAAGTCGATCAAATAGGATAATGCACTAAGGTTCAAGTTTGGACAACTACTGGTTGGGTTGTTCTTCTATTTCCAAGGCTACTTTCCAGGAGTAGGAGATGTCGAGTGGTCTACTGACCAACCGGTGACTAAACAAATCAAGGAAAGCATTCAAGCAATTGGAACCGGTTACCCTGATGTTCTGAACAAGTATTTTGATGAGTTCCGATGGAAAATGAGCCAAAGAATGAGGATATCAGGTGACATCATCAAGAAATATGAAGATGATATCTATTTCACCATCAAGGTGGATCAGTTCATAATGGAGGCTATTGAGCCCAGACAAGAAGAAGTGGAGCCAATGGGCTATGACATGATGTACGATATGTTGGAAGGGTATGCTTCCACCCTTATTGCCTCACCTCTTGATCCTAAGGCAAAGAGGATCGAAACCTATCTGGAAAGGGTTACACCGGTCAAGTAACCCTCTGCAAAGAAAGGAAAAGAACCTGCAGTGAAGAAGGCAAAGGCAGTGCATGCAGCATCTGCACCAGTTACTACAGCAAGTCCAAAAGTGACCAAACGGTCACCGGCCAAAAAGAAACCAAAAGCAGCACCAGCTAAAGTCTTTGAAAGGAAAAGGAAGACAAAAATCAATTCACCAGACTCAAAGGAAACTGTGTCTGAGGAGCAACCCAAGAAGGCAAGACAGACAACAAAGAAGACAAAGAATGAACCGGCATCATCTGCACCAATAAATATAGATATCTCCTCCTATAAACCTTTGACACATTGTCAAAGAACAATAAAGAATATTAGGAGAAAATTGCTACATGATTTAATTGAGTATTTTGATGACTTTAATGATGATGAAAAGGAAGCGGTTGAAAAGGAAACAATTCAATATTTATGTGTTAATGACCGGTTGCCCTTAGAGATTAAATCTTAGACACCAGATTCTTTATACATGTTATTAGATAATAGATGGCACATTGCCATAGAAAAGGAACAGGAAATTAGGGAGAAAGTTTTTGCACAGTACTTTCTGGACCTGTCAAACTTGGAATTATTTGATGTCATTGACCAAAATAAAGGACTCTTCTTCACTAGAAGAAGACTCTGGCTGTTAGAAGGAAGAGTTGATGATGTCGAAAAGGATACTCATCAACATATGCTAACCACTATCCAGTCTCACAAAGTGCATCTAGCCAATTTGCAAGCTGAAAAAGAACCGGTTATATCCAAACTGGATGAAGCATTTGATTATGAAGGAAATCCGGTTGCTGATTGATGTCGATGCCCTAGATGTAGAAGATGTTACTCAAGAAACACCATCTGAGGCAACAAGACATGATAAATAGGCTGAACAGGTGTATAAGTAAGTCGAGGATAGATAGGAAGCGGCAAAGGAACATGCAGAGCAGAGGAAGAAGGATGAAGAAGAGAAGAAGAAGAAAGATGACTAAGAGAAGAAGAAAAATGATGAAGAGGAGAAGAAGAAGAAAGATGAAGAAGAGAAGAAGAAGAAAGATGAAGAAGAGAAGAAGAAAAATGATGAAGAGGAGAGGAATAAGAAAGATGAAGAAGAGAAGAAGAAGAAGAATGAAGAGGAGGAGAAGAAGAAGGATGAAGAAGAGAAAAAGACACAAGAAGATGCAAGGAAGAAGAAAGAGGAAGAGGAGAAAAGAAAAGAAGATGAAAGGAAAAAGAAAGAAGAAAAGGACAAGGAACAGGAAAAGAAGAAGGAAGCAAAGAGGAAGAAGAAGGAAGAGGAAGATAAGGAAGAAGAGAAGAGGAGAGAAGCAGAGAAGAAGAAAGCTGCAAGGGACAAGGAAGGAGAAGTGGCAAAGAGCACCCAGATGGAGACTCCGAAGGCAACCGGTAGTCAAGCCAAACCGGCTGACCTCACCAATCCTATCAACCTCCAGTCTGCAAGTGAAACGGAGCTAATGTAGAGCATCAAAGTTGCCCAAGAATGGCTTGAAAACATATGGAGGAAGAAGGAGAAAGATGTAATTCAAGCGGTTGTGGACACTCTTACCGGTTTGATACCCGGTACTAACCTTCCGAGCACTGAATCATCACTGGCCAAACTAAAGCTCCTATGCACAGTTGTGGATGATCAGGTGCAGATCCTAGAAGAGGAAGCCAAGGCAAATGTCAAGAAGGAGCATCAAAAAGCTCTTAATATAGCTCTGGTGAAGAAATTGAATGAGCTCCAGTCTGAACTGCAAAAAGAACAAAAGGATATAAGGGACGCTCTGGATAAGGGGAATCTACTACTCAGCAAGATCTGCCAACCCCATCTGCTCTCTGATTATGTGCTAGCTCAAAAGCAAAAGCTTCAAATAGATTTACAGTCCTACATGAGCACATTCAAGCCGCCTTATGACTCTTTTACAACCTATGGGCAAACCATTCACCGGTTTCACATCCAATCAACAAAAATGGAGCAAGAGATCAGCACCCGGTCTAGAGATTTGCAAGAGCTACAACTGGTTCTACTCCCACGTCTACAAATTCTTCAGAAGTGCTATCTGAATCTGGATGCCTTAACAGTTACACAGGAGATGAGCACAATTGAGGCCATAGAAGAACAGGTGTCCCGGATGTAGAAAGAGAAAGAAGTAGCCACCTCCCTACTTGAGTCCTGGTCTTTATCAATGAAACAATTCTTGCAGGACTTTAAATCTATTTTTGAAAAGTATTATTCCTTATTGTCATAAACTTTTATTATTTTAATATCAAATGAAAACAGGGTTGTTCAGCTGCACTTTGTCATTGTTGGCAAAGGGGGAGAAGAATTCTATTTGGAGAAGTATAGGGGAGAAGTATCTGGTAATCAAAATTTTGATATATGCTCTAAATATCTCAATGTTTATGCTCTATATGCAAAATGTTATACAATGTATTGTTAAAGGGATAGTGTATATGCTTAGGGGGAGCAATTTTGCTAATGGTATGATTTTGTTGTAAAACACTTAGATGTCAAAATTTTATTTTCCTAAGTGTTTCCATCAATTCCAAAGGGGGAGATTGTTGGCATTTTTGATGTTTATGTTGTGATTGTCATTGATGGACACACACTTGCATTGAGATCTCCTTTATATGTATAATCTTAAGCTCAACCGGAATATTTTCCAACTGGTATATTGTATTATAGTCTTTAGACTATTGGTGTTTTGTAGAATATGTTTCCCGGTCTAAAGCAACATGTTGACCCCAAGCGGTTCATGGATCCCAAGCGGTTCGTGGATCCCAAGCGGTACGAGGGATTAAAGCGGCATAACACATTTTTACCAGTCTTCATTTTTGTCAAACCGACAACCGGCATTTTGCTTGAACCGGCATATTGTATGAATCAGTAATACTCTGTGATGAGTTACCATCCACCAATTGTTTGATGGAGCTGACACGTTAACGGTGCTTTTTGTGTCATGTTACCAGATATGTCTAGATGCATTGAACCTAGGAAATTATATTGTAATCCTATTGGACCGACATGAAATCAGATTCCTTTATAAGGACATCATGTCTAGGGTTTTAGGTTGGTGTCGTTGTTGTTGTTGGTGAAGTTGATATTGTTGCTAGGGTTTAAGGTGGTTGAGGAGTTAGAGAGAGTGTGAATGTGTAGAAGACTGAAGTAATGCTGTAATGCATTAAGATCGAGCTATCAAGGATCTAACCAAGCAATCTGTGCTATTTGCTAGATCACTCACTTGTTGATTACTCACATCTTTGACAAGTTTGTAGCCCTTAACCGGGTAGGCCCAAAAGCCTCTTGTAAATCCTCTAACAAGGTGGTTCACATATGTGGATCTAAAATCCTCTAGCAAGGTAGTCTTTAATCGGACTTATCTCCTAACAAAGATTGAGATTCCTAACAGGATCTGTTCTGGTAAAGAACATTGTAAGACCTTAACTGGTCTGACCTTAACCGGTTTGGTTTCTATTCTGCAGATAGTTACTTGTGAGTTCCATCTCACTGTGGTTTTTCCCATTTGGGTTTCTACGTCAAAATCTCTTGTGTTATGGTGTTTGTGCTTCTGTGGGTGAATGCATTATTTTCTATTTGTTTTGCATGTGTGCTAACCGGTTTGTCTATTAAACTATTTTACCGGTTTACTGTTAGTCTTGCAAAGTGTTTAAGTTCAAAGATTTTTGGCATACTAATTCACCCCCCCCTCTTAGTATTCATCAACCATGTCTACAATTTCTAAGCCTTTCCTTTCTTCTACATTAGCCCAGACATCATCTTAATCAGTTTTGCCACAGTGGTAACCACATCACTTCTTATCCTTTATTTTTTGTCCTGGTAGCTCATGATGCCTTCTCTTGTTGATTTTGTTCATATCTTTGGTTTCATATATTGAATGCTTTCTTATGATTCACTTTGGTCATCTGGTATAAGCCTTCAACCACCTACCTTTAACTTCTTTGACTGTCTTATCCCAAAGGGTTATGATGTATTCCATGCATGTTGTGAGATAATATAAGCATTGCCACCAACTGGTAGGAGTAGATACACAGTTGCACTTAATCTACCAATCTCCCAGTGAGAATGGATCTTTGCCACCTACCGACCAACAACTGGTGGGAACAAGTTGACATTATGTTGCTCTCTGCTTCTGATATTGCACTAATATGACTTTCTTGACATTAAGAAGATACATATTCAACTAGACATATGACCCGATAGACTTCCCATTTGTCTTCCTTGCTATCTTAAAGCAACACAATTTATGTCAATCTTCTCTTCATCCTGTGATAACATCTTTATCATGTGGGAGTAGAACTAGTTGACATCAAACTTGCATGTTGGTTTCCTGCACATTCTTCATTAGTTCAACCTTGCTTGCTTACTGGTTGGTATCAACACAATGCCAACATATTACTCACAAGTTAGCACCAACTTGTATACAATGCCAACATATTAATTACTAGTTGACACCAACTTACATATAGGTTGACATCAATGATGACACAATGCCAACAAAGAGACACTGCACAAGTAGTCAAATGTTGTCATTGATGGAAACTCAAGTCAGTAATTCCATTTATAGTTCATGATTTACTTCTACTAGAAGTCAATGAAGATTTGGTTAGGTTTGATGAAGCTAGAACAATGCATCCAGAAGAATGTAGTGTTTTGGTTGGCATTTAATTTTGGTTAAAGATCTTGTGTTATTGAGCTAGAGGAAGATAGTTAGATATCTAGAGTACTTTATTCTAAAATCTTAGCCTCCAGTGTTGATTCTTGAGTGAGTTAGAAGATTTGGTGTACAAGTTTTTGAATTGAATAGTGTGGTATGGACGTCTTGGTTAGTTGATCATTGTGCAGAATTGGTGGAGTAATTTTGGTAATTGTTTTTGTGTTCAAGGATGTTAAGCCAATATTTGGTAAGCGTGTGGACAACTCTTTTGGGTCCGCATATGCATTTGAGCTTAGATTGAGCCAATTATGTATGCACGTTTCATTTTTGGGTAGTGTTTTTGAAGCCGACATGTAGAAAACCTAATTCCATGTTGTAGATACAAAAGACCAATGGATATGATCATTTTTTATATTGGTGTGTGTAAAAAGTGTTTGTGGTCGATTGTGCATAGTTTTGCATGCACAAGTGAAGAATTTGTGCTTTGGAATTAAAAAAAATAGTGGAATAGAGTAGTGTAGTAGAGCATCAATAAATTAAGTGTTTTGCACTTAACTAGAACTATACTTTGGCATTTGTAGATGCTATTTTTCAATTCAGTCATTTCAATTATCTTTGTAAAATATTTTGTAAGGCAGTGAGCCTTATGGGGTTGTCATCCTTCTTTCTTTGAGAAGTGAGCTCTAGCCAGTGTGCCTAAATGCATGTGCATTCCTAATGCAATATTCTTATACTTCTAACAGAGTATAATTATATTGTGAGTCTCACTCCCATAATGGTTTTTACCTTAACCGGGTTTTCCACGTATAAAATCTAGTGTTATGATGATGTTGCTGATTATTTGTGTTTCTGCATCTTAATTCATTTGCATTAAGTGGTTAAAAGATCAAGTTAATAAGGTTAAAAATTGTAGAACACCGATTCACCCCCCCTCTCAATGTTCCTTCATTCCAACAATTGATATCAGAGCCTAGTCCCTTGGAAGAAGCCTAACAACTTGAGGAGGATCCAGGAAGGTGAATAAATGGATTCCAATAGTCTTCAACACCAGCTTATTGTGGCACTTGAGGATCTTGATCAATCACAAACAAAGGTCCGATAGATGAAAGAAAATCTTAAGGATGCTGAGAAATTCATCCAGACATTGAAAGATCAATTGAACAAGTCAAGAGAGAAGAGAAAAGAATTTTTTAATAAGCTAAAGGAGAAATAAATCCAACTCATTGATGATCAAGCCTTGAAAGAGAAGACATAAGAATGTGAGAAGCTTGCTAGAGTTAATGCAGTTCAGAAAAATGAGATGAAATCTATTGTGATGAAATTGACAAAGGAGATTGAGGAAAGGAAGATGAATGAGGAGAAAATTGCTCAGTTATTGAAAGATAAATCCGATGAATGTTGTAGACTTGATTGTGAGAATGGCCAACTGAAGCTTGACCTACAAGAATCCATACAACATGTAGAAGAGCTTGGAAAGTAGATTCTTCTTCTTAGATATGATCTTGAAGCTGCAAATAAGTACAAGGAGAAGTTCAGGATTAGTTCAGTTAGACTTAATGAGATGCTTGAAAGTCAAAAGAGTGAAGATGACAAGCGAGGACTTGGATTTGAGAAAGGTGAAAGCTCTGGATCTGGTCAAAAGTATCAACATCAGAAGAATAAATCTAAAAGGTCTCCAGTAAGGCAACCTAATGCTCAAATATTTAATGGTAATTATTTGGTTTGCAATAAATTTGGTCATATGGCTAGTCAATGTAGAAATATAATGAATCAAAATGGCCCATCCTTCTCCGATCAATGTTTTAAATGCAACAAGTATGGGTATATGGAAAAATAATATAGAAGTATGATGAATAACTTTCCAAATAGAATAAATATTAGATGTTATGCATGTGGTAGATGGACATGTTGCTAACCAGTGGAGAACAAGAGAAAAATAAGGAAATTTCATGCCTAAACAAGGAAATGTGGTGTGCTACAATTGCAACAAATCAGATCACATTGCAAGATTATGGAGAAGAAGAAATGTGAATAGAAATGGTCTGATAGAAAAGAATAAGAATGTTCAGTCAGATGAAAAGAGGCAAGTGAAAGTGGAGGAGATCAGAGATCAAATAAAGAATACATGGGTGAAGAAGAGTGAATCGGATATTGGAAACAAATCTGTACCTGATTTCGGTGCTGCAAATTCCTCAAGGAATTAGATTGAGGCATCTGACCTAAGCAAAGTCTTCATATAGATCTTTTCTCCCCCACCAGATGTTGGTGCCGAAGGGCAGATTGTTAGTGGTTGTATTATAGTGGTTGTTGGTATAATTATTTATTCATCTTGGATATAATTATACTTTACTTAAGTTTACTTAGGTACATGCATAATATTGTAGTTTGCATATGAGACACTTATGGAGATGTTGATGAATAATGATGAACAACATATAACCCAACCGGTACTGAGAGCGGGGGATGAATCGGTACAGGCAAAAAATTTCTCAACAACTTATCTAGTTAACGCAATACCAACTAGTTGTCACCATTACTGAACTTAACCAGGGCAATACCAGTTAAGCACAATAAGACATCAGATACCATAAACTGATAAGTCTGAACACTTCAAATATGATCAATACTTGATATCAACTTCACCCATAAACATATGCATGTGGTATACTAGTAACATCATAACCTATTAACTCCGCATGCATAATCTTTCAACCAAATACTTCATAAACATCACATGAAAAATGCATAACACATAACACATAGATTTTTCACGTGGAAACCCAAATGGGAAAAACTACGGTGGGGATGAATAGCCACAAGCTTGTTTTGAACTCTTTTGAAGCTCGCCCTATTAGGAGCCTAGTCTAGTTAAAGACTTTACAATAAGGTTCCATTAGTAATCGATCATGTTAGAGATCACCTGGTTAAGGGATGGCTATATACCTTGTTAAAGGTTGAAACCCTGTTAAAGGTTACCTCGCTAGAGGATTTGAAGAGCTCAATGATCTTGATTCACTTGGTTACAGGTTTTACAATAAGTCTGTTAAAGCTACCCAGTAAAGGGATTTTCCAACTATTGAAATGATTAGAAGAAAATAGGTAAAACTTCTGATCTAATAACAACACTACATGCCAAGGCAGATCCTTTTCATTTCCTCTACTCTGCAATCACACTCTGCAGTTTTCCTCTTACTAGTCTGGCAAGTATCTCATCACTCGGATACACACACAACTTTTTCCAACAACTTTACAATAAAAAACATCATCGATCTTATAGACAACAGTCAGGTCAGTAGCATAAACCCTAAACCCTAAGCATCTTAGGTTTACAACACAGGCGGTCCAATCCTGACCATCCAAACATATTGCATAGAGTTTTACAATTTCAAACAGATCACAAGACAATCTGCATCATTCATTCTTCACCGCACATGGGAATCAGTAACCCATCACGCTTTCTTCTCATACTGCTAAGAACAATGATCAATCCTGAGGTAGACTTCAAACTCAGTCGATCTTCACATATCTCAATCCTTCACATGCACAAGGCTAACATGTCACCTCGATCTCATTCAAACTCATTAGCTAACTCATCACAGAGTATCACCAGTTGCATCTCACAAGTTGGATTGCCAAACCGATAACTATAGAGCTGATACTACCAACCAGTAGTCACACTTAGTGAAACTCTGACACCGGTTCACTACATCTCCTCATACCTCTTCATATCGGTTCACTTGAACTTATTGACATCAATGACAACATACATTATCATCATATCAACATACCAGTTCACCATATGCTAATAATATCCAACAATCTCCCCATATGCCAATAATATCCAACAATCATCCCCTTTGGCATTGATGGCAATACTCAATGTAGCATTGCAACTGAAAACCTCATAGACCAGTGTATCTTCATTATCAAATATCTTTTCCCCATACATCAGATATCTTCCCCCCCTTTGACAACAATGCCAAAGTGGAGGCACGAGCTTCCAAAATCTGCTATGTTGTTCCCTCTAAGGAGTAGCATCCTTCAACACATCAATCCTAGAGATTTGTCACTATAGTACTTGACTGATGCGGAGCACACATCTTTAATTGATTTCATTAAGGGGAAAAACCCCTAATTCACCTCTCAAATAGGTAAATGTAGTCTTCGGTAAGGGCTTAGTGAATATATCTTCTAGCTGCTCCTTACTGGAAACATGTTGTATTACAACCTCCTTATTTTGAAATTTCTTTCTCAAAAAGTGACATTTAAGCTCAATGTGCTTAGTTCTAGCATGCAATACTAGATTCTTGGAAATATTTATTGCACTTGTGTTATCACAAAATATATTCACCAGTTCAGATACAAGTACTTTGAAACCTTCCAATGCATGCCTCATCCAAATTGCTTGAGCATAGTTCATAAATGCTGCCACATATTCTACTTCAGCTATAGATTGAGAAATACATCTCTGCTTCTTACTTGTTTGTGATACTAATCTTCCACCGAGAAAGAATGCTCCACCAGTTGTACTCTTCTGGTCATCCACATTACCTCCCCAATCGGTATCGGTATATACCCTGAGATTATAGTCACCATTAAATGGATACCACAATCCATAATCAACTATTCCTTTCAGATATCTAAGAATCCTTTTGACAACTACCAAGTGGGATTCTCTTGGACATTTCTGAAAATGAGCTAGTACGCCCACTGCATGAGCAATATCTAGTCTGTTGTGCACCACATAGTGCAGCTTACTGATCATTGACTGGTACTCCTTTTCATTCACCAATGTTGAATCATCTTCCTTAGCCAGTTTATAGCCAATCACCATTGGTGTACCAACTAGTTTTCTTTCCTCCATGCCAAAAGTATTCAATACCTCTTTGACATACTTGGACTGGGTAATAAAAATACCCTCTTTCATTTGTTGAATCTGTAAACCAATGAAGAACTTTATTTCTCCTATCAAAGACATCTCAAACTCTTTCTTTATTACATCTACAAACACATGACTCATTTTATCACCTCCTCCAAAGATTATGTCATCCACAAACACTTCACAGATCAGAATCTGATCACCTTTTGATTTCAAGTAGATGTTACTATCTTCACTTGTTCTCTGAAATCCAATCTTCATAAGATGAGAGTGTAGTCTTTCATACCATGCCCTAGGTGCTTGTTTCAATCCATACAGGGCTTTGTGTAACCTGCACACCATGTCACTATCTTCTGATAAGGCAAACCCTTCTGGTTGCTCTATATACACTTCCTCTTCTAGGATTCCATTCAAAAAAGAAGACTTCACATCCATCTAATAAACCTTAAATCCCTTAAATGTTGCAAATGCAAGTAGAATTCGAACACCTTCTAGTCTATCCACAGGAGCAAAGATTTCTCCATAGTCTTCTCCCTTGCATACAAGCCTAGCCTTGTTTCTTACAACTGTGCCTTCTTCATTCAGCTTATTCTTGAAGACCCATTTGGTACCTATGACATTTTTATATTTTGGTCTGGGCACCAAAGACCATGTTGCATTCTTCTCTATCTAGTCTAGCTCCTCTTCCATTGCTTTAATCCAGTCTTCATCTGTAAGAGCTTCTCTAGAAGTCTTGGGTTCAAATTCAGAAATCATGCAAGAATTCTCCTTTACTTTTCTTCTTGTGAGTATCCCTGCATCTTTATCTCCTATGATTTGCTTTGGATCATTATGCAACTTCACATATCTAGGAATGACTCTAGCCTGATCTGCTAGCTTTTCTTCTTCTTCTTCTTCACTAATCTCTTCTTCTTCTCTTACTGCAGCTTCTACCGGTACAAGAACACTAAGATCTTTACAAGTTTCTTTCTTAACCGGTTCCCAGAAGGCTATACCCAGTTCATCGTCTTCGCTACATGTTTCCTCAGGTTCCTCGGGGGATTCATCAACCCTGACATTGATACTTTCAACAATTTTTTGAGTTCTATTGTTGTATCACTTGAGAGCTTTGCTCTTAGTGGAATATCCCAGAAATATTCCTTCATCACATTTTGCATCAAATTTGCTCAAATGCTCACCTCTCTTGATATAGCACTTACTACCAAACACTTTAAAGTAACTCACAGTGGGAGTTTTTGATGCAGACTCGACAGAGCTATGGTGGTATGAAACAATTCCCAAATAGGTAATGAATATTTTGTATGATATCAAGGTAAGAAATGGCAAATTTCCTTCAGTCTACAAACACCCTAAATGGCTCAAATGTACCAAATATGGATCAAGACTTCACCTAAGGAAAATGATGAATTAGAATATTTTCTTAGGTTTAATATAAAATTATTCAACTAGTTTTAGTCTTCTATTCAATACCCAAATACTCAAACTCCAAATTTGCCCCTTCTAGGCCTAGAATCCCAACTAGTGCAGCAGCGAGAGAAATTTAATGATAACTCCAAAAACTTCCAAAACACTAGACAAATAAAATGGATATTTGGATACCCTGTTGGTTTTTCTATAACATACTCAGAGCCTTTAGCAAGTTGTTTAGGAACGTATCTACTATTTTTAGACTGTCCTTCATTTTCAAGCAACTAGAATGGTGGATTAACAAAGCAACTATAAGAAATATTACTGCTGGGTACTTATAACCTCAAAAAACTCTTAGTACATAATAAATAATGAAGGAATCCACAATCAATTTCAGTTTGTGAGGCCTCTAACCCCCAAAGCCCCAAATTTTCATCAAAAAGCCCTAAAATCAAGGGTTTCTCCAATCTCACCCTTCCACACACTTCTGGAATCAATTGGATTTTGTTTCACCTTTAGATAGCCAACATACAACTATACAAATCATAAAATATACCCCTCCAATGGGTAGATCTCTCCAATCCTCACCCTACCTAGCCTCTTCACTAGGCTTTCCAAGCAAACAATGGTGATCACCTCCCTTAAACCCTGTTATCTACACATTTAGTTGTTAGGAAATATAATACATGTCATTTTATAGCCACTCTATAAGAATCAGAGTCATATCATTCATGGAATGACCATAATATTAAAATTTATCAAAACCGTTAAGGAAAAAGTGACAAAATTCTGGGACAGTCAGCAATAAACCAATTTAATAATCTAGTAGTGACTTCAAAGAATTCACAGAGGTATTCAAAGTTTAAATAAATGAACTACAAATTTATCATAGGAATTATACCAAATAAAACCCTCACTCAAGCATAAAAATTAGAAAAAAATGCTTCCAAACTGAGTTTTTATTGGTTTTCCAAAACAATCTGTACACTCCAGGCATTCAATCTGCCTTACAAAGCATGTCTATGGCTTTAAATAGCCTCTCCAAGTTTTTCCAACCACCATATGGTTGGTTACAAATTTTAATTAACACTAAAACAATTAAAACTTGCTTTTCCCTCCTAATTCTTCCTAACCGTTGCCTTTTTGAAATTTTGAATTTGTACTTTGGAAAATGCATTAAAACTTTGACAAAAACATTAAAAACAAAATAATTTTCATCCCTTATTTCATTTCAACTGAAACTAAACCCTCCTAAATCCATTTTTGGGTGTTTTGACCCAATATCCAACATTTGACAACATTTGACAACTTTCAGGACAATTTGACAACTTTTGCATTTTTTTAGTTTCAAAAGCCATTATTGGCTTTAGGATCTCATAATTGATTTTATTGAATTTGTTTGATTTTGGACCCTCCTCCTTGGTCTCAAAGGTCTTTAAATTTGAATTTGTTTTCCTTGGTGCACCTGCACCATACTCCCCATGAATGAAAGTCTTCTTGTCCCAAGAAGTCATCCATGCCTTGCCTTTATGTTTTCTTGCTTGCATCTGATTCTTAGGAACTATATAGTCCCCAAATGTGACTTGCCTCCTCCTATGAACACCTGCATTCATACACCAATCATTAGAAACAAAAATTTTATGATTTGGCTGCCCCAAACCAATGGTACGCATGACTGATATTTGTTTCATGGCCGCCCCTTTTCCTCTATCTTGAGGTATCTGCATTTCCTCCAACTTTCTGTCCTTCCCTTTTCCGATGACAGGACACTTGACTATACCAACTTGTACATGATCAAGATTCCAAAGTCCTTTATGAAATGGACTGTCATAGTGCTCCAAATCTGCACTTTTCTTACCCTACTCTTTGACTGAAAACTCATTGCCAAAATACATTACAGTGTTGTCTCTTTGCTTCCCCATAAATGGGATCAATTTGTACTTCCTTCCACCCTTATGAACTACATAGGTATTTTGATACCCATCATGTATAATCCTTCTAGAGTATTGCCAAGGTCCACCCAAAATCAAATGACCACAACTCATATCCATTACATCACACAAAATACTATCAGCATATGGACCCAATGGAGAAATGAATAACAACCTGATCTTTTACCAACATATTCTGACCTTCATTGACCCATGTAGTGAAATATGGATTAGGATATGCAAGGGTTTATAAATTTAACTTTTTGACTACTTCATAAGCAACCAAATTGTGACAAGCCCCTGAATCAACAATCAAATTGCATACCTTGCCATGGACCTTACAATTTGTACTGAAGATCCTTTCTTGCTGTGATGGTTGTACTTTCCCCATGAGTAACAACTCTCCTTCCTCTAGTGGTATCATGATTTCTTCTTCTTGTTCTTCCTTTTTGTCTTCTTGTGTCAAATTAACCCTCCTTTCCTTCTTGTCCTCATTCCATTTAGGACATTTGAATGATGGGTGCCCTGGTTCATTACAATTGTAGCATCTAAATGTGCCTCTTCCTTGACCAAATCCTCTTCCTCCTCTCTAATTGTATCCACCCCTTGACTCTGAAAATGATTCCTTTCCCTTGTCCTCATTGCTTGGTCCTTGACCTCTTCCACCTCTTCCTCTATTTGAGTTACCTCCTCTTCCTGACCTTTCTTGTCTCCTCTTCACCTTTTCTTCTTCTCTAATAGCCAATTGAAAACATTCACCAATAGTCCTTGGCACTTGTAGACCAATCTCATCTTGCAAATGATACTTCAAGCCATTGACATATCTAGCTACCTTCTCATCTTCTTCCTCATATCCTCATCTAATACTCAATTTATAAAATTGTTCAGTATAAGACATTACATCCATGTCTTTTTGTTTCAAATTTTGTCTCATCCTCTTCACATGTATGCTATAATCTGAAGGCAAGAATTGTTCTTTTCTCAGATTCTTCATCCTTTCCCACTCTGTGGTTCTTGTCAAACCCCTAGACATTCTATCATTTTGTAAACTTGTCCACCAATTCAAAACAATACTTCTGAGTTTTGTTTTTGCAAACCTTACCCTCTTATCATCCTCTATCTCTTCATACTCAAAGTAGTTCTCCAAGGCATCAAGCCAACCCAACACTTCCTCACTATCCATCTTTCCCTGATAGATAGGTACATCCACATGTCCTTTCCCTGCATTATTTTGTACTGCCTTCAAATGTCTAACCAAACTCCTCTCCTTAGGGTCCACTTCATCTTCAACCCTCCTATGCTCTGGTCTTTCTGGTTTCTCTTCTCCATCATCTCCATTTTGTTCTTCCCAACTAGGTTCTTCCCTCCTATTGTCCATTCTTTCTTTCTCATATTGTTCTATCCTTGCTTGCATACTCTCTTTCTATCTTCTCCATGCTCTTTCCTCCCTTACCTTGCTCTGTTCTCTTTCTCCTCTTTCCCTCTCCAAGGTTTCTTTCAACTCTTCAATTTCCTTAACCAACTAGTTCTCAGGTGCCATCACTCCTTCCAACTTCCTACCCAAACCTTTCTTTCTCTAATACCACTTTGATGCAGACTTGGAAGAGGTATGGTGGTATGAAACAATTCCCAAATAGGTAATGAATACTTTGTATGATATCAAGGTAAGAAATGGCAAATTTCCTTCAGCCTACAAACACCCTAAATGGCTCAAATGTACCAAATATGGATCAAGACTTCACCTAAGGATAATGATGACTTACAATATGTTCTTAGGTCTAATATAAAAGGATTAAACTAGTTGTAGTCTTCTATTTAATACCCAAATGCCCAAACTCCAAATTTTTTCCTTCTAGGCCTAGAATCCCAACTAATGCAGCAGCGAGAGAAATTTAATGATAACTCCAAAAACTTCCAAAACACTAGACAAATAAAATGGATATTTGGATTCCCTTTTGGTTTTTCTATAACATACTCAGAGCCTTGAGCAAGTTGTTTTGGAACGTATCTGCTTTTTTTCGACTGTCCTTCATTTTCAAGCAACTAGAATGGTGGATTAACAAAGCAACTACAAGAAATATTACTACTGGGTACTTATAACCTCAAAATAGTCTTAGTACATGATAAATAATGAAGGAATCCACAATCAATTTCAGTTTGTGAGGCCTCTAACCCCCAAAGCCCCAAATTTTCATCAAAAAGCCCAAAAATCAAGGGTTTCTCCAATCTCACCCTTCCACACACTTCTGGAATCGATTGGCTATTGTTTCACCTTTATATAGCCAACATACAACTATACAAATCATAAAATATACCCCTCCAATGGGTATATCTCTCCAACCCTCACCCTACCTAGCCTCTTCACTAGGCTTTCCAAACAAACAATGGTGATCACCTCCCTTAAACCCTATTATCTGCACATTTAGTTGTTAGGAAATATAATACATATCATTTTATATCCACTCCATGAGAATGAGATTCATATCATTCATGGAATGACCATAATATTAAAATTTGTCAAAACTGTTAAGGAAAAAGTGACAAAATTTTGGGACAGTCAGCAATAAACCAATTTTATAATCTAGTAGTGACCTCAAAGCATTCACAGAGGTATTCAATATTGAAATAAATGCACTAAAAATGTATCATAGGAATTATACCAAATAAAACCCTCACTCAAGCATAAAAATCAGAAAAAAATGCTTCCAAACTGAGATTTTATTGGTTTTCCAAAATAGTCCGTACACTCCAGGCATTCAATCTGCCTTACAAAGCATGTCTATGGCCTTGAATAGCCTCTCCAAGTTTTTCCAACCACCATATGGTTGGTTACAAATTTTAATTAACACTAAAACAATTAAAACTTGCTTTTCCCTCCTAATTCTTCCTAACCGTTGCCTTTTTGAAAATTTGAACTTGCACTTTGGAAAATGCTTTACAACTTTGACAAAAACATTAAAAACAAAATAATTTTCATCCCTTATTGCATTTCAACTGAAACTAAACCCTCCTAAATCCCTTTTTGGGTGTTTTGACCCAATATCCAACATTTGACAACATTTTACAACTTTTAGGACAATTTGACAAGTTTTTGCATTTTTTTAGTTTCAAAAGCCATTATTGGCTTTAGGATCTCATAACTAATTTTATTGAATTTTTTTGATGTTGGACCCTCCTCCTTAGTCTCAAAGGTCTTTAATTTTGAATTTGTTTGCCTTGGTGCACCTGCGCTAGTTTTCCCAGTCCAATACTCATAAGGGGTTTTATCTTTGCCTTTCTTGATGAGTACTCAATTCATAGTATAGACTGCAGTGCTCACCGCTTCTCTCCAAAAGGTGTGAGAAACCTTTCCTTGGATCAACATTGTTCTATTCACTTCAACTACAATCCCATTGTTTCTTTTTGCTATGCCATTCTGTTGTGGTGTCCTTGTTGTGAAATATGGATCGAAGAATAATGACAACAATTCTGGAAGACTGATTGTCGTGAGTTGTTGATCGTCTCCATCATTGAATCTGGTTTAAATACAAGAGGAAAGGTTGCCTACATAGGGACATGTCCCTACGGAGGCAACTATTCATAACAATTAGTTTGTTTATGTTTAATTTCCAAACTGTATGCTCTGTTAATATATCACTCTCCAGATAATAACTAATTTACCATTAGTTAGATTCATGAGGGCTATATCTTAACACTCCCTCTTAGCAGGAGTGGATCTAAGTAATTTTCTTGGGAGCATATTCTGTCATGACTTCCGACACAATTCGGGACAACATTTAATATAGTCTTGTCATGACAATAAACTCAATATCATGATATCCGGCTCAGTCTGGGACAATCACTTAAGAAGTCAATCATGAGATGATCACATACTTTAGGATCAAGATATCTGGCACAGTCTGGGACAACAACTTAATGTAGTCAATCTTGACACTTGGTCAACTATTGTCAAGATCGTCACCTTGAAATAGTAACCTTAAACATAAGAAGATCGTCATCTTCTTGAACACAGTTAGAATATTGCAATATACATTTTATTTATTTATTCATGAACAAATTACACATGGTAGGAATTTCATCCTAATAATATCAATTATAATCTAGTCATACCAAGTTTACTTCTGAAGTATTCTATCTTCAATCTTGCAAGTGGCTTGGTGAAGATATCAACATTTTGTTCTTCAGTACTGAAGTACACTAGTTTTATGACATTTCGATCTACCATATCTCTTATGTAGTGATAAGGGATCTCAATATGTTTGGATCGATTGTGAAAAATTGGATTTATTGAGAGCTTGATACAACTCTGATTATCACAGTGAATTATTGTTGAATTCAGAGTTTTTCCAAATAATCCAAATAATAACTTTCTTAGCCATACCGCTTCACGAGCTCCCATGGAGGCTGCCATATATTCTGGTTTGGTGGAGCTTTGTGCAACTGCTGACTATTTTCTGCTGAACCAAGATATCATAGCAGAACCAAGACTGAAGCAACACCCTATAGTACTTTTACGGTCAGTGGTACTTCTGGCCCAATCAGAATCAGAATATCCTTCAAGTTGAATCTCAACATTTTCATACTTTAAGCCAAGTCCGATTGTGCCTCGTAAATATCTTAGAATGTGTTTAGCAGCCATTAGATGTATCTTCTTAGGTTCACACATGAAGTGACTTAATACATTTGTAGCATAGCAGATATTAGGACGAGTATTTACCAAATACATGAGTGAACCGACGATTTGTCTGTAGAGTGTGGGATCTGTAGGTTCTGAATCTTCTGCCTCAATTTTCAACTTGTGCAAATTAGTTTCCATTGGTGTAGCTAATGGCTTACACTCCATCATCCCAAATCTAGTTAGAATATCTATGGTGTACTTTCCTTGATTTAGGAAGATGTAGTTTTTCTTCTGCCATACTTCTAATCCCAAAAAAAAATGTAGAAGCCCTAGATCCTTCATATCGAATTCTGCTGCTAGATCTTGCTTACATTTCTCAATGAGATTATCCTCTCTTGTTATCAAAAGATCATCCACATAAAGGACCAATATAATCATATTGCCATTTGAAGCCTTGAAGTAGATGTTGGGATCTGGTAGGTTCTTGGAGTACCCGAGTTTGGAGAGATAGTTGTCTATCCTTGCATACCAGGCCCTAGGTGCTTGTTTTAACCCATAGAGAGCTTTCTTTAGTTTACAAACATAGCAATTTTTATCATGTATGGTGAATCCTTCTAGTTGTTCTATATATACTTCTTCTTCAATTGAACCATTTAGGAAGGTAGTCTTTAAGTCCATTTGGTGAATTTTCCATCCTTTGGATGTTGCAATTGCAATGATTGTTCTTACTGACGTATACCGGGCAACTGGAGAAAATGTCTCTTCATAATCAATTCCTGCTTTCTGAGAGAATCCCTTGGCCACAAAGTGAGCTTTAAGTTTTTCAATGCTGCCATCAGATGCATATTTGATCTTGAATAACCACTTGGATGAGACAACTGATTTGTCTTTTGGTCTAGGCACTATATCCCAAACATCATTCTTTAGTATAGATTGATATTCTTCAACCATAGCATCTTTCCAAGCCTATTTTGATAAGGCTTCTCTGACATTTGTTGGTTCAGAATTTGTGAGTTCGGTTAGAAGTGCAACATAACATTTTAGAGTTCTTGTTCTCTTATTTTCTTTGGAAATTTCATTTGGTTCTACATTATTCTCTTCAATCATTTTCCTTGCCCATAGAGGTCTTTTCTTGTTATTGAGTGTTTCAATATTTTCATCAACAAGAGGTTCAGAAGCTCTTATGATGTCCTCCCTCTCAGTGTCTGAAGGTTTGGAATTTTCTATGATATTCTCCCTCTCAATCTCAGTTATGTGATCTTCTTCTTCTTTAGTAATGTTATCATCCTCAGGTTCTTTGAGTGTAGTGTTTTCTTCAAACTTTACATCTCTACTTATCTCAACAGATTTTTTCCCTAGAATGTAAATGCGATATCCTTTAGTATTTTCACTATAGCCAATGAAGATACCTCTTTTTCCAGATGGTTCTAGTTTTGTCCTCTTTTCTTTAGGAACATGTATATATACGGGACAACTAAATATCATTAAATGACTTAAGTCTGGTTTGTTCCCTATAAAAGCTTCTTCAAGAGTTATGTTTTCTAGAACTGAGTGCGAACATCTATTTTGAATGTAGATTGTTGTATTTGAAGCTTTTGCCCAGAATGAAGTGTGTAAGTTTTGGTCATGCATCATGGCTTTTGCCACTTCAATTATGGTTCTGTTCTTTCTTTCTGCTACTCCATTCTGTTGTGGATTATATGGTATAGTATACTCCCTCTTAATCCCAACAGAATTACAAAAGTCTTTGAAGTTGTTAGATGTATATTCTCCCCCATTGTCAGATCTTAACACCTTAATTTTCTTCCCTGACTGGTTTTCTACTAGTGCCTTGATTTCTTTGAACTTAGATAGTACTTCATTTGAGTCTTTGCACTTTAGAAAATATATCCATGTTTTTCAAGAGTAGTCGTCAATAAATATTATGTAGTATAAGGATCCAATTAGGGATGGTGTTGACATGGGAACGCATAGGTCTGAGTGAATTAGTTCTAAAATAACTTTTGATTTGTGCTCGCTTGAGGGAAAAGAAACTTTCACATTCTTTACCAAGGCACATCCTTTGCAAATGCCTGTGTGTTCAGATTTTAGTTGGGGCAGTCCTGAAGTAATCTTCTTTATGTTGGATAGAGCACTATATCTTAGGTGTCCTAATCTTTTGTGCCATAATTCATTATTATTTGAAACTTCAAGATTTCGTGCTTCCTTTTGATCACTGCATAGTTTGTATAGGCTACCATCTCTTGAACCTACTATTATGGCATTTTTTATATTTGTATTTTTAGGCCAGAGTAGAACTTTATCTTCATTGAAGGTAACCTGATATCCTTGATCAGCTAGGCCTGAGATTGAGACTAGATTTTTTTTTATTCCACGTACAAATAGAACATCCTTTAATTTTAGAGATACTCCATTTCTTAGTTTGATAGTACAGGTCCCAATTCCTTTCACAAGATATGTGGAGTTATCTCCAATAGTAACCTCTTCACTTGAGTGCCCGTTAAGTGTTTCAAACTGATTTTTGAATCCAGTTATATGCCTTGATGCTCCACTGTCTACGATCCAAGTGTTTTTATTTGTATTTATTTCGCTTGATAGGGCTAAGAAGAAAAGTGAGTTTTCTCCTTTGACTTTGGCTAGACTAGCTTGTGTTTTCTTCCTTTCTGGACAATTCCTGTGAGTGTGCCCATATTTGTCACATTTGTAACACTGAATTTTAGACATATCTCTTTTCTGATGCTTTTTATTTCCTCTCTTCCATTTGGAGAACTTTTTCTTTTTGTTGAAGGTATTTGTATTAAGTGCTTGGATTTCTCCTTCTTTATTTGTCCCTAATCCTCTTGAGATTAGTCGAGATTCCTCTTGAATGCACTCATTCTTAAGTTGTTCAAATTTGGGTAAGGGGGGTGTTCTGTTAATACATTGAATGTAGAATTCCCATGAAATTGGTAATCTTCTTAGGGCTATGAGAGAGATTTCTTGATCATCTACCTCATTTCCAATAGTTTGTAATTGGTTTTACTTCAGATATCCTTGAAAAGTATGTAGATATTGTATCATCTTTATTCATCTTTATGTTTAAAAGTTGTTGTTTCAAGGTTAACATTCTGCTTGCATTGTTAACTTCATATGTATTTTTATTGGTTTTAAATACTTCATATGCTTTAGGCAGTCTGGTTATAGATGGAAGAATATGATCTTTGATTGAGTCAATAATTATTTTCTTTTCTTTATTATTACGCCTTTTCTAGGTAGATTTCTCTGGTTCATCATTTGGCATGTCTAGATTTTCTTCTATGTAAGACTCTAATTCTAGTTCTTCAAGAATGGCAATGATTCGTATCTTCCAAGAAACAAAGTTGGAGGCTCCTTCGAGTCTATCTTCCACTCTCATATTACTTGACATTTTGAATATTTTCTTAGTCGGATATATCCTCTGCGTATATAGCCTCTGCGTTGATTTGTTATTTACTTCCGATAAATGCTTATGAGTAATATGGCTGTCTAATTTATTCTCTTAATATGCTGGCTCTGATACCATGTTGTGAAATATGGATCAAAGAATAATGACAGTGATTCTGGAAGACTGATTGTCGTGAGTTGTTGATCATCTCCATCATTGAATCTGGTTTAAATACAAGAGGAAAGGTTGCCTATGTAGGGACATGTCCATATGTGGTAGTTGCCACGTATGGACATGTCCCTACGGAGGCAACCGTTCATAACAATTAGTTTGTTTATGTTTAATTTCCAAACTGTATGCTCTATCAATATATCACTCTCCAGATAATAACTGATTTACCATTAGTTAGATTCATGAGGGATATATCTTAACAGTCCTTGGGGCAGACAACTGCCTCTTGATACCGTTATCTTCACAATACTTATTGAATTCATCAGAAGTGAATTCTCCTCCTTGATTAGTTCTCAGGCATTTTATCTTTTTACCACTGTATTTCTCTACTAATGCTCTGAAAGCTTTGAACTTTCCAAATGCTTCAGACTTGTCTTTCAAGAATGTGACCCACATCATTCTTGAGCATTCATCAATAAGAATCATAAAATACCTATCTTCCTGAATACTTCTAGTTTTCATAGGACCACACAAATCAGTATGCACAAGATCAAGTAAATTCTCTACTGAAAAATACTTACCTTTAAATGTTGAGGAAGACATCTTCCCAAGTTGACATTCTCTGCACAAAGAATTCTCAGGTTTGTTCAGCAAAGGTAATCCTCTTACCGCCTTGATCTTACTAGAATTTAACAATATTGTCAAAGTTCATATGACAAAGTCTCTTATGCCATATCCAACTATCATCAAACTTAGCCATTAGACACCAACTTATCTTGGCTTTCAACTGAAATAGGTTGCCTCTGGTCTACTTACCGGTGGCAATAAGTTCACCACTCTTACCAATTGTACTATAGACTCCACCTTTGAATTCTAGAACTAGTCCTTTGTCGTTCAGCTGAACAACACTCAACAGGTTATGCTTAAGACCTGATGAATACTAAGAGGGAGGGAGTGAATTAGTATACCAAAAAATACTGAACTCAAACCTTAAACAGTTTAGCAGATAACCGATATAACAAATTCACTAATAAACCGGTTAAGATAATACAAACCAAATAGAAAATAAAGCATTCACCCACAAAAGCACAATCGCCATAACACAAGATATTTTGACGTGGAAACCCAAATGGGAAAAACTGTTAGGATTCCCAGTGATACTAAGAAGGGGGGATGAATCAGTATCTGACTGATATGATAATTTTCTTAGCTTGAAACATGAAAAGCATATCAAAATTGTGTACCGATAAACCAAAAGTAATGCAGTAAATAAGAATAGCAACCACAACATAAGAGACACACCATAACACAATATTTTAATGAGGAAACCCGGTGTGGGAAAAACCTCGGTGGGATTTGTGACCCACAATATTCACTTACTAGGCAATAAGAGAATATTACTGCTTACAATAGGGGCCTGCACATGCAAGAAAGCCAAGTGCCTAGAGCTCACTACTCAAATACAAAGAAGTCACATTGACTTACAAAATAGATTATACTAATCCAATGTCTTGTATTGCTTCAAATCAGAATCTACCATGCTAGATTCAGTACCAGTTTAAGCTCTGCTACATACATAAACCCTTATCCAATATCTGCCTTACAATTCGCCTATTAGGTCTGCATTAATCCTTTCATCTCTCAATATGTAAAATGATCTACAATGATCTTATACATATATGAGTCATATTACAATCCACCAAGTCGGCTTACAAAAGATTTTACAATTAATTACAAAATATATTTATACAAAATTCTTGTCGGCCAGGGTGCCGGTAATCTTCCTTTTGATGCCAGTGATCTGTATGTTGGTGTAGTGTCTGCCGGTGTTGATGCCTGTGTCTGCCTGCTGATATCACATGATTGTAAGGTTTCCATCAATGACGATACCTTCAATCACCTACAATTTCTCATTGGAATGTGCATTTGCCAACAATCTCCCCCTTTGGCATTGATGGCAACACTCATGAGAAAAATCAAAAAGTGTCCAAAAAGAATTTCTTACCAAAACTGTGTTGTCAAAAATCCATTCTCCCCCTGAGCTGATGATGTCCTA
Source organism: Cryptomeria japonica (assembly GCF_030272615.1). NCBI lineage: Eukaryota > Viridiplantae > Streptophyta > Pinopsida > Cupressales > Cupressaceae > Cryptomeria > Cryptomeria japonica. The sequence goes on along the minus strand of NC_081413.1, from coordinate 591,027,503 downwards.
TTCTTAACATTTTTATCTTCTCACTACTCCCCCTTTGACATCAATGACAAAGGTTGTCATTCGTTGTCAGTGGAGTGTGATTCCTGCCTAGATTTTTGTAACTGGTGGGTTACAATCTGGAAAATATCTGCCAAAACCAAATTTAAACTGCCACTGAGTCTTTTGCTATCCTGTAATGCCTCTTGTGTTCTCTAAACTGTATCAGTGAGTATGTGCATTTTCTCTTCCCGTGTCTTGAGTCCAGGAACCAGAGCCTCAGATATTTCTTTTCTCAAAGAAATGAGGTAATCTAGTTTGGGACCAAGTTTACATTTTAAGCTCTTTGCCTTATCCTTTATTTTCTCTTTATCCCTTTCTAACTTCTCAATTTTCTCTTCAAGATCTGCAATTTTCTTTTTTATTTCCAAAAATGAATTTGATGTGCCTATTAGATTGTCAACAATATTGTTAATCTCAGTTTGTGTTTTGCTGATCTCCGAATCTATGTCTTGTGTCAAGATGTCGGTTTTACAAGTATCCTTGTATAGTTTCTTGAAATCCAAAATTGTTTCTCCTAGTACCGATAATAAGGTTTTTGTTTGTTCCTTATTCTTCTTTACTATTTCCTCAAAGAATTTTTCTTTCTCCTTATTCATCCTCTCTTTGAATGTGTCTTCATTGATTTGATCAGCTGTCAAAATGTTGTTGGTGATGAATTTAGACAATGTGTCTAGTTGACCTAAATAATCTTTATTATCCACAATGCCCTTGGGTGCTACCAATTTAAGAATAGGAATTGTGTCATCAATAGCCTTATAGGCTTGTGCATTACACTATGTGATTTTCTTTATTGAGTCCAATAAGACCTCTGTTACATTTGTAGGTCAGAATTCTACTATAGAGGTACCAGATGTCTGTCCAACTATTTTTACAATTTCCATGCTGTCGGTTTTATTAATAACCTTGATTTCCTCTCTCTTAGGAGGATCTATTTGGGTATGCATTTCTATTAGTAAAGGTTTAGGCTTTTCAATTTTTGCCAGTGGCACTGTCTCGGTCTGAACCTGTGTCTCAACCTATTTCTGTTCTAGTGCCTCATATGGTTTCTCTGAGCTCTCAACTGTCGGTTTCTTAGATGTAGTCTCTAAATGTACTTCCGGTTTCTATGCATTTGCCTCTGTACTGTCCATTGCCGATTTCTCTGATTGTTTCTCAGTGGATTCCTCTATCTGTATCTCTGTCTCTGTGCTAACATTGATTTCCATATCTGCAGCTAGTGGCTTAGTAGCCACATATTTCTTCTTATCCTCAGTGGTTTCTTTATCTACCACAATATTCACCTCTTGTGTATCAATATTCATGGTATACAAAACTTCAAACTCAGGATTTGTATCCTCTAGAGGAGTCTCCATACTCTTTGTAGCCGATTGTGTGATAACTATTTCTACCGGTGGAGTATCATAAGGAGGTGGGGGTAAGTTATCAGTTATTTTTAAGTTCGGAGGTCCACCTTCCTTACCTTTCCCCTTATCCCTATCTTTTTGATATAATCTGATAGTCTTGGGTCTTTTGAGTTCTTCCCGTATCTCCTTCTCAACAAAGAATATGTCCCATTGGTCCGCAGTCTCTTCTGAAATTTCATTCATTCTCCCTGCCATCAGTGCTACATGTTGATGACCGGTTGATAATACAGTCTGGTTGGCCTCACTGATTAATTGATAAATTTCTTCAGGTGAGTTCATTGGGTGAACTGCAAGTAATTTCTCAATTTTTATTTTCTTATCCAGCTCAATAATAGCTACCCTTCTAGCTTCCAATCTTTTGTAAATATCTGTGGGTATTTCATCAACAATTTCCATCAAAAATTTCTTATAAATATCTAAGTGTAAAATTACACTATTTTCTATGCTCTCTCTATCATCAACGGAAAGTGTATTGTATAGTTTGCTAATGTTCTTCAACTTTCCATCCTCTGTTATTTCACTAAGGATTTTATCCAGTGGAGCAATGTCTTGTTTTACCTTTTTCTTCTTAGGAGTCAACTTCTTTATTGGAGGCCTTACTGCCTGTTGCTTTTGTCTGGTTCTCCTAGGTGTGGGCGAGGGTGTCAGTGAGGGTTTTATTTTCCTTTCCACCCTTTTGAGTACCGTTGGTATATCACTCTCAGAAGAAGTTCCAACTGGTGAAAGATGAGCTTCTAATTGAAGTCCTTCCAGCTCACTTTCCTTGATACCAGTTTGTTTCAAAACGTCTTCCTTTATAGCCTTTTCCTGTCGGGTTCCTTTCTTCACAGTTTGTTCAAATTTCTTAACCCTTTTCCTTGACTGAATTACACTTTCAATTGTTTCTGCATTTCCAAAGACTTTCTCAGTTGGTTCTTTTGGGGCTTCAAGGAGGGCTTTTGTATAAGTTTCTATGATGTTATCATTTGTTTCATAGCCCATTTCAGTTACCCAGATAGTCCTAGGGACAACTGCCTCCACCCAGATTTCATCTTTCTTAATTACAAAACATATTTCCTTTTGATATTTATCCACAACTGTCTGTGATAGTCTTGATCTAGTTTTCATTCGAGCTTTTAGTGCCTAAAAATGTTCATTTATGTTTTTCTCCCTATTATCTCCCATGTTGTTTAGTGAATATCAAAACCAAAATCTCTCCTACCAATACTGGGTACTTGTTTAGTAATATACAACATTAAACATACATGTAAATTTCCAAATCTAAAGGTTGCTTTCTTATCTCCCTTTATCTTCTTCAGATTGTCTATTAATTCATCTTTGAGTCATTCACACACATCTATTCTAGCATTATCATTTACCATGTCATATGCACTTTTGATACATAGGCTTGATACTGAGTTTAACCTATTAGCATGTGTAGCCTTGTATCCTAAAATCATACTAACAAATCTGACATTGATATCTTTCACATCATTTACCCTTAGAGACCTTTTGTCAAATGTTGCATCGGTTAGGGCCATTACTGTGTCATTAGAGACCTTTTTAGTTCTATCAGGCCTGCTACCGATGGAAGGTGTAGTCACATAAATCTGTCCACTTAATTAAATGAATACTTAGTATTTATTTGATTATTTAACCATCAATTAATAATTAATTAAATTAATATTTAATTAATTCATCTTAACCCTATTCTCCTATTAATTAAATAAATTATTCAATTTATTTGATTTAATTCACTTAACCAAATTTAGACCATTAATTAAATAAATAAATCATATTTATTTAATTAAATCTTCTCTCACATTTAAATAAATTAATATTTATTTAAAACCCCCAAAATCCCACCTCTCACATTTAAATAAATAAATCATTTATTTAAAATCACCTTTATCCTCCACCCACTTGCATTTTCCTACAAATACAAGTTGCACAATTATTTTAAATAAATAAATCATTTATTTAAAATCACCTTTATCCTCCACCCACTTGTATTTTCCTACAAAAGCAAGTTGCACAACTATTTTAAATAAATTATTTATTTAAAATCCTATTTATCCTCACCCACTTGAAACCTTTAATGGTTTTCCTTAAAGTAGTCAAACTTGATGGCTTTAAAGTCTTCAAACTTGATGGCTTCCTTCTATAGTCTTCTTAAGACTTTAATGGTTTTCCTTAAAGTCTTCAAGCCTTTAATGGTTTCCCTCAAAGTCTTCAAGCATTTTAATGCTTTATCTTCATTTTTCTCATTTAAATAAATTAATATTTATTTGAATATTTATCCAAATGCAAATTACACCATTTAATTGAAATAAATGATTTTATTTTAATTGAAAATACCAAAATTTCTCCCACTTGCATTTTCCTACAAAATCCACTTGTATGCCTAAACCCCTTCTAGATTCTTCTAAACCCTTCCTAATTAGCCTAATCCATCCCCTAAATATTGTCACATTCCTAAGCAAATTGGAGTCACTTCTCAAAGACTCCAAAGTCTTTGAAAAGCAATTAATGCTTTGTGTGTTCAACAAATTAACCCTCAAAGTCTTGGATAACCTTTGAAAGCTTTCAACCTTCACCCACTTAATCCCCAAAGTCTCCAATAACCATTAATGGTTAATTCAACCCTCCCACATGGTTAAAACATTTGTTTTGACTCAACCTCTACCCAACCCAAAGGTCTCATTAGGCCATTAATGCTTTGACCATGATTATCTCTTAAACATTTGCACAAAGGTTTATCCTTGGATTAACTCTTAATCCAATGGGTAATCTTAATTTAGACTTGACCCTTACCTTCTAGATAACCATGAGGTCTTCTCAGGCCTTTAATGCCTCCAACCTCTTCTCTCAACCCAATCCTATGTTGACACTTGTCACCATTTTATTGGTGCCAATTGTGCACATGGATCCCCAACTTTCAAACTTGGCCCTTGATTAAACCATTCAATCTTAACCCTTCATTTCCCCATTTCTTCTATAAATAGAACCCTTCTCCTCAAGAAAAAGAAGCATTTTAGAGTATTGTTGTTATACTGGCATTAGCATAGAGCTTTTTCATAGCATCACTATCTACTCTTGCATAGTATTTGCTTATCATATTCAACCATCTTGAATCTCCATATGGCATCCATGGCTAGTGCTAAAAGCTGAGAGCTACACTCATTTGGGACTTGGAGAGGAGAGAAACAAGGGAGAAGCATCAAAAGGCATCATGGAAGCATCTTAGGGAGGCTCTTCTCCTTTCTTTTATTTTGTTAAACTTCTTTCATGCTTTTTGAAATCTCTCTTGATATGTTTGGAATGGTTTTTAGTTCTTTGTTTTGTTTTTATGGTTGAAACTAACTTATTAACATTGAACTTTGTTGTTGCCTTGTCCCCATTTCCATGACATCAGAAGGTAATCTTGTTACTGCCTTTACTACTTCTTTTGTGATCTTATGGATTGAATCCAACCAAAAGAATTCCCTATGAACTTTGCTTAGCACAATCCTTATAATATCCTTGGGAAAATCTGGGACACTAAGGATTTCAGTAAAACCTAAGGTTTCCACTATCTTATGTTTCGGTTTGATATTTCCAGATTCATTACAAATCATAGTTTGATACATGTTCTTGATTTAATCATCTCCTAATTCCTCTATATGAAAATGTATGTATATCCTAGAGTCTTAAGCATATACTGTTGGCAATATAGCATTATAACAGACAATGAAAGATTGTTGACATTTCAATAAGGATATTGAGAAGGTTGTTGATGATTATAGATATAACTGATTAAGGATGTTTACTGTCTTGATATTATTATTTTGTCATTGATGTCAAGAAATTGATTTTCTAATTCAGTATGATGTTGCCATATCTTGAGAATTATGATTTGAAGAATATAAAGATGTCGGTAAAAGGCACAGGAAAGATTATGATGAATAAGGGGATGAATAAGGTATTCAATGGGCAACTATTACTGAGTCAAACAATGATGAGATCATGATGTTTAGATTGTTTTAACATCATAAATATGTTGTAAATTGTAAAGGTTAATACTATACTATGTTACCAAGGAAAGAACCTAGTCGGTAAACCCTAAGGTTATCACTATCGGTTAATGAAGGCAGAATGTCTACCAAGTGAAGTCTAGTATTCACCAAGTTGTAACCGAGTTATAACCGAGTTGTAACCAAGCTGTAACAGAATGCATTAAATGGTTACATGTGTTATTTAATGAAGGAAGCTGATGAGCTGGAACTCATTAAATGATTGGTATGTCGTAAATATAGTTTGTTAATGAATCTATGGCAAAGGAAAGTCAGCATGAAGATCTACATGCAGATTGAACCGCAATACCCTGACACAAGTTCCAAGAAATATATGCAAGTTCCTAGGCGGGGTAAAACGTTTTTAGATCGAAAGATGCATTGAACCTAGACAAGATTGAAGATCTGATGGCTATGATTGATCATGGGAAATGTGATCAAGGAGATTAAGCGGTTAGCTAATTGTTTATAAATAGGAAACTGTTGATAAACAATGTATGCAGGCAAGTGTATGCACAAGGATGCTACATAGTGATTACCAAGCACAGAAGCTTGAAGACCTATTTGAATAACAGAGTATAGAAGCCCAGCAGATGGACAAGATTAGTTCTATGTCTAGATTGTATTGAGCAAATAAGAATCTGCTTTAGCATTTTAGATGTGAAGTTGTAGATAGATTTTTATTATTGTTATTTTGTGAAAGTGATAGAAAATCTCTTAACCGAGTGGACTTAATAGTCATATTTGTAAAACCCTCTAGCAAGGTGACATTTTGATTGAGTGTTTGAAATCCTTTAATAAGGTCACTTCTAACAAGGTGAAGATCCTAACAGATCTGAGGGAAATCCCTTAACCGGCTCACATCTAGCAATGTGTTTGTAATCTTTAACAGGATTTGCTTTTAACCGAGCATACTCTAGAAGAGTATATTTCTTAGTGGGTCCGAAATCCCATAGTGGTTTTTCCCTATTTGGGTTTCCACGTTAAATCTGGTGTTATGAGGTTTATGATGTTTATATGCTTTTGAGTTTGCATGTTTAATAGTTTTGGGTTATATTACCAAAGTATATGTTACCGAGGTTGAATCTGATGTTGTTATGGAAGATTAAATTTGTATAATTCACCCCCCCCTCTCATCTTGTTGGCTATTGGATCTGTACTTACATTAAGTATCAGAACTATCAATTGGTATCAAAGCATTGGACTCTGGAAGAAAAGTTTAAAGGCACTTGAGTTAAAGATCCAAAGATGTATAAGAGGGATGCACTGAAGCTGAACAAGTCAAGTTTCTCTACATGGCAGAAAAGGATGAAGTTGCATCTATCAGGAGTTGGAGAATATGTTGTATACTATCTGGAGGATGAATTTTGTTACACTGAGCACCTATCCATTGACAATGGAAGAGATAAAGGCAAAGCAAGAACATATTCAAGCAATGATTGAAATAACATCTGCATTGACCGACTCGGAGTTTAATGATCTAGAAGGCTGCAATGATGCAAAGGCAATGTGTGATAAGTTCATATCAGTGTATGGAGGAGATGAACATGTTCAAAGAGAAAAAGTAGATAGTCTAAGAGGACAACTTGAATCTATGAGAATGAATGAAGGTGAGAACATAACTCAATACAATACAAGACTAAAGGAGATTGTCAATCAAATCAAAGGAGCAGGTGGAACTATTGAAGAAAAGGATATAACAAGTTGGTTGTTGAGAACCCTTCTACCGGCTTATGCAATCTGAGTCTCTGCAATCAATTAATTGAGGTATGTACCTATTATGCCAGTTTCTTTAGATGCTACTATTGGTAAGCTACATGCATTTGAGTTAAGTAACTTTGATAATAGTGGATCTTTGGTAAATAAAGTTGAATCTGCATTTAGTTCTTTTCATCTTGATGAATCTAATGATTTCAATGAAAGAAAGTATAAGTACTCTAAAGGAGATCATAGTGGAGCAAGTGAAAGATTTCGTAAGAACATGGAAGAAGTACACAAACTGTATGAGGAAATCAGAAAGCAGGAAGAGTTTGAAGCACTATTAGCCAAAAGGTTACCGAGAGGCAAAGGTAAGTATAAAGGAAAACTACCTTTGAAATGTTTCAATTGTGATAAAATAGGACATATGGCTTCTAACTGTCCTGACAAAGATTCTACTGAAAAGAGAGATTACCGAGATGACTGACAAAAAGATAATCATTACAGAGGACACCGAGACTTCAGAAGAAGAGATAGAAAGACATGCTTAATAGCCGATGAGGAATCTAACGATGATAAATCAGATGAAGAAAGGTATGAAGAAAAAGCCCTAATATCACACATAAACACTAATGATTCTTGGATCATAGATAGTGGATGCTCACATCATATGACAGGAGATAAACACAAGTTTGTTATATTAGAAGATTATGATGGAGGCTATGTTAGATTTGGTAATGATGCACCATGTCCGGTGAAAAGTAAAGGATCTATAACACTTCTTGACAATGCAAGATGCAATAATGTTTATTGGGTTGAAGGTTTGAAATACAATTTGTTGAGTGTAGCACAGCTAAACAACATAGGTTATCGAATAGAATTTCAGAAAGGAATTGTCAAAGTTCATGACAAGAATGGAAAGTTAGCTGCTACAGGGACACAAACAAAAGGTAACACATTTCACCTTGACTCAACTCATAACAAGTGTTTGTATGCAAAGATAGATGATACCTGGTTATGGCATAAAAGGTTTTGTCATGTAAATTTTGATAATCTGATCAAAATAAGCAAGAAGCACCGAGTAAGAGGTCTACCGAGTCTTGAAAAACCTAAGAATGCTATGTGACGAGGATGCCAGATGGGTAAGATGACAAGATAAGGCTTTACAATTAAGTCTTACACTTCTAAGGGAATTTTAGATCTTGTGCACACTGATCTTTGTGGTCCTATGAAAGTTCAAAGTTATTATGGTGATAAATATTTCATATTATTTGTGGATGACTATTTAAGGATGATGTCAGTAATGTTTCTAAAAGAAAAATTAGAAGCTTTTCAAATGTTTAAATGGTACAAGGCAAGAGTTGAAAATGAAACAGGAAGACAACTGAAATGTCTTAGATCAGATAGAGGAGGAGAGTTCACATCTAATGAATTCAACTTATTCTGCAATGATCATGGTATTAAAAGACAAGTCTCTGACTGAGAACTCCACAACAGAATGGAATAGCTGAGAGAAGAAACAGATCTATTGTGGATTGTGCTAGAACATTGATGATTGAAAAGAAGGTGTCACAAACATTTTGGAGAGAAGCAATAAGCACATCAGTTTACACCCTGAACCGAGTACAATTGAAGAAAGGTACTTTGAAGACACCATATGAAATCTGGTATGATAAGAAACCTACTGTAAGTTATTTTAAAATCTTTGGAAGTAGATGCTATGTTCACAAAGATGATAGAAATGGCAAGTTTGATCAAAAGAGTGAAGAAGGAACATTTCTAGGTTATTCTTCTAGAAGCAAAGCATTTAAATGTCTGATCAAATCATCTAACAAAATAGTAGAAAGTGCAAATGTGAAAATTGATGAATTTGCAAAAAGAAATGATGAAGGAAATTCCAAGGAACCAGAAGACTATGATGAATTTGTCTATGTTCAACTGAGAAGACTATTGAGGAAAATGAAGAGAATATCTAGTTACTGAGTGATGAAGAAGATCATACAGAGCCTACTGAGCCTGTATTAGCCAAGTATGTCAGAAGACATCATGCACCAAGTCAAATTATAGGAGATAAGGATGATCCAATGATGACAAGGAACAAACTGAGATAGAACACATGTCTGATATCTGAATTTGAACTGAGAATAGTGAAAGAGGCATTTAACAGTGAAGATTGGATAAATGCTATGACATAAGAGATTGATCAAATCAAGAAAAATGACACATGGACACTAATCCCAAGACCGAAGGACAAAAATGTAATCGGTACAAAGTGGATTTTCAGAAACAAGCTAAATGAAAAAGGAGAGGTCATTCGAAACAAAGCAAGACTAGTTTGCAAAGGTTATGCTCAAGAAGAAGGAATTGATTATGGTGAAACTTTTGCACTTGTTGCTAGACTTGAAGGAGTAAGAACATTGTTGGCATATGCTGCTTTCAAAAATTTCAAGGTATATCAAATGGATGTCAAATCTGCATTTCTGAATGGAATATTAGAAGAAGAAGTTTTTATTGAACAACCTGAAGGATTTGTTGAAGACAAGAATAAAGATCAGGTATGTAAATTGAACAAAGCTTTATATGGTTTGAAACAAGCACCTAGAGCATGGTATGAAAGATTGCACTCTTATTTGATTAAGATTGGTTTTATAAGGACAAGTGAGAACAACAATATGTACATGAAGAATGATGAAAATGGAATACTGATCTCAGCCATATTTGTTGATGATATTATATTTTGTGGAAATGACTTTTTATGCAAGAACTTTGGAAATGAAATGAGCAAAGAATTTGAGATGTCATTAATTGGTGAGATAAAGTATTTAATAGGTTTACAAATACTGCAAATGAAAAATGAGATTTTCATTACTCAATCCAAGTACATAAAGGAAATCTTGAAGAAATTTGGAATAGAGGATTCAAAACCAGTAAGTACTCCTATGACTACCAACTGTAAATTATCAAAGAATGATGAATCCGCATCTGTTGATGAGACACTTTACCGATCCATGATTGGAAAGCTACAATATGTTGTTCACAGCAAACCAGACATAGCACATGCAGTAGGTATAGTTGCAAGATTCTCTGTAGATCCTAAGGAAACACACATGACAACAATCAAAAGAATTTTTAGATACTTGAAAGGGACAGAGGATTATGGCTTAGTATATCAGAAAGGAAATGATTTTGATTTAAAAGTTTATACTGATGCTGATTGGGTAGGCAACATTGATGACAGAAAAAGCACAAGTGGAAGAGCTTTCTTTTTAGGAGAAAGACTAGTGAGTTGGCTTAGCAAGAAACAAGGATGTGTTTCACAGTCAACAACAGAAGCTGAATATGTTGCTACAGCATTGAATTGTACCAACATTGCATGGATCAAACAACTATTGGAAGGTATAAATGAGAAAGTTATCGAGCTAATAACTATATTCTATGACAATAATAGTGCCATTAATATTTCAAAGAATCCTATTATGCACTCTAAGACAAAACACCTCTATCAAATATCATTATCTTAGAGAAGAAGCTCAAGAGAAGAAAGTGGTGTTGGAGTATGTTAGCACAAAGGAACAAATAGCAGATATCTTCACCAAGCCACTACCAAGGGACACTTTTGAATATCTCAGAAGTAAGTTACGGTTCCTACCCCTATCTTCTACTCACTGACCGAGTTCGTTGAAAACATCAATCCGATGACTCTATCGAATATCTTTTAGGAGTTGATGCTGATTTCCACACTTTAGGATGTTTTCTAAAGGTGTACAGGAAATATTACAGGAAACAATACAGGGAAAAAGAATTGAAGACAAAATGCTCTGATCGAGACTGAATTGACACATCACAGTAGGAAATCACTTCATATAGGCAGAAATTGTGTTCTAGTTCTTTACTTTTTGGCATTGTTGTCAAAGGGGGAGAAGATTGAAGTTTGGAAAGAAGACTGAGAAAAGAGGAGAAGTCTAATGTATGGGGGAGAGCATTTTAGCATTTCAGAATCACAGCAATCCGAATCTTTTAAGGTCAAATCAATTGGTTTTGCCATCAATGCCAAAGGGGGAGATTATTGGCAATATAGCATTATAACAGACAATGAAAGATTGTTGACATTTCAATAAGGATATTGAGAAGGTTGTTGATGATTATAGATATAACTGATTAAGGATGTTTACTGTCTTGATATTATTATTTTGTCATTGATGTCAAGAAATTGATTTTCTAATTCAGTATGATGTTGTCATATCTTGAGAAGTATGATTTGAAGAATATAAAGATGTCGGTAAAAGGCACAGGAAAGATTATGATGAATAAGGGGATGAATAAGGTATTCAATGGGAAACTATTACCGAGTCAGACAATGATGAGATCATGATGTTTAGATTGTTTTAACATCATACATATGTTGTAAATTGTAAAGGTTAATACTATACTGTGTTACCAAGCAAAGAACCTAGTCGGTAAACCCTAAGGAACCTAGTTGGTAAACCCTAAGGTTAACACTATCGGTTAATGAAGGTGGAATGTCTACCGAGTGAAGTTTAGTATTTACTGAGTTGTAACCGAGTTATAACCGAGTTGTAACCGAGCTGTAACAGAATGCATTAAATGGTTACATGTGTTATTTAATGAAGGAAGCTGATGAGCTGGAACTCATTAAATGATTGGTATGCCGTAAATATAGTTTGTTAATGAATCTATGGCAAAGGAAAGTCAGCATGAAGATCTACAGCCTAGATTGAACCGCAATACCCTGACACAAGTTCCAAGAAATATATGCAAGTTCCTAGGCGGGGTAAAATGTTTTTAGATCGAAAGATGCATTGAACCTGGACAAGATTGAAGATCTGATGGCTATGATTGATCATGGGAAATGTGATCAAGGAGATTAAGTGGTTAGCTAATTGTTTATAAATAGGAAATTGTTGATAAACAATGTATGTGGGCAAGTGTATGCATAGGGATGCTACATAGTGATTACCGAGCACAGAAGCTTGAAGACCTATTTGAATAACATAGTATAGAAGCCCAGCAGATGGACAAGATTAGTTCTATGTCTAGATTGTATTGAGCAAAGAAGAATCTGCTTTAACATTTTAGATGTGAAGTTGCAGATAGATTTTTATTACTGTTATTTTGTGAAAGTGACAGAAAATATCTTAACCGAGTGGACTTAATAGTCTTATTTGTAAAACCCTCTAGCAAGGTGACATTCTGATTGAGTGTTTGAAATCCTTTAACAAGGTCACTTCTAACAAGGTGAAGATCCTAACAGATCTGAGGGAAATCCCTTAACCGGCTCACATCTAGCAATGTGTTTGTAATCTTTAACAGGATTTGCTTTTAACCGAGCATACTCTAGAAGAGTATATTTCTTAGTGGGTCCGAAATCCCACAATGGTTTTTCCCTATTTGGGTTTCCACGTTAAATCTGGTGTTATGAGGTTTATGATGTTTATATGCTTTTGAGTTTGCATGTTTAACAGTTTTGGGTTATATTACCAAAGTATATGTTACCGAGGTTGAATCTGATGTTGTTATGGAAGATTAAGTTTGTATGATTCACCCCACCCCTCTCATCTTGTTGGCTATTGGATCTGTACTTACATTAAGTATCAAAACTATCATATACTACTCCCTTAGGAATTTGAGAAAATGCACCTAGGGTATCATCTTTCTTTGCTATTTCAGGAACAAGTTTGAATACGGGTCTAGGGCGCTTGTTTACTTCAATCACAGTAGGGTTTGCAATAAATTTAGGAGTGGATGAGGAAGCCATAGTTATAAATACCTCAATCTACCTTTAGGATGAGTGCTTGGATGAACTGCTTCACTTCTTCACTAAGGATGCCTTCGCTCGGAAATTTTTGCGCTCTCAAAGATTTGAATGCTCGGTGAATGAAAAAGAGCCAAAACACTTACTTTATAATGTTATTTTCTCCAACTACCACATTTAATGCTTGCTGGTTAAGTCAGAACTTAACTCATCTGCCAATAAAGAAGTAACTCAACTTCTCACCATCAACCGAGGGTATGTTAGCATGTTTTTCAGTTTGTTGCTAAACCCCCAAGGATTTTCCTTCAGTTAGATGAAGAGTCTCCTGCTGGTGGAGTGTTACTTTGTTCTGCCGGGGGAGGAGTATTTCCATCAACATTCTGATCTGACTTTCTGATCCATTGTTTTGAGAATTCTTGCTTTACCTCTTCAACCTTTTCTTTACCTTTCAAACTAGGACCTTTGTTATTTGCTGGTGAAGTCTTGCTTCTACAAAATTTTGCAATGTGTCCAATTTTGTTACAAGCATAACAAGTCACATTGTTTTTCTGAATAGCCTTCCCATATCCTATGCTGGTATGCATTCTGCATTGATTAGATAAGTGTCCAAATCTTCCACAAACATAACATCTTACAAACATTCTACAATTTTCTGAATTATGACTAATTTTGTTGCATTTAGAACATTGACTGGTGGGTGTATTAGTGTTCTAATAATTTCTAGATCTACGCTAATTTTCTCTATGACCATACTTGTTTCAATTAAAGCATTTCCCATTGAATTTGTAAGCATTAGGTTGTGTAGTCACATAAATCTATCCACTTAATTAAATAAATATTTAGTATTTATTTGATTATTTGACCATCAATCAATAATTAATTAAATTAATATTTAATTAATTCATCTTAACCCTCTTCTCCTATTAATTAAATAAATTATTCAATTTATTTGATTTAATTCACTTAACCAAATTTAGACCATTAATTAAATAAATAAATCATATTTGTTTAATTAAATCTTCTCTCACATTTAAAGAAATTAATATTTATTTAAATTCCCCAAAATCCCATCTCTCACATTTAAATAAATTAACATTTATTTAAATCACCTTTATCCTCACCCACTTGAAACCTTTAATGGTTTCCCTTAAAGTCTTCAAACTTAATGGCTTCCCTTAGACTTTAATGGTTTCCCTTAAAGTCTTCAAACTTAATGGCTTCTTTCTAGAGTCTTCTCAAACCTTTAATGGTTTCCCTCAAAGTCTTCAAGCATTTAATGCTTTATCTTCCTTTTTCTCATGTAAATAAATTAAGATTTATTTAAATAAAATCCAAAATTAATATTCACATTTAAATAAATTAATATTTATTTAAATATCTATCCAAATGCAAACTCCACCATTTAATTGAAATAAATGATTTTATTTTAATTGAAAATCCTAAAATTCCTCCCACTTGCATTCTCCTACAAAATCCACTTGCATGCGTAAATCCTTTCTAGATTCTTCTAACTCCTTCTAATTAGCCAAATCCTATCCTAATCATTGTCACATTCCTAAATAAAAGAAAGTCACTTCTCAAAAACCTCCAAAGTCTTCAATAACCATTAAAGGCTTTATGTCTTCAAATGGTTAACCTCTAAAGTCTTGCAAACCATTAAAGGCTCTTACATAACCATTTATGGTTAACTCACCTTTTACCTTTGGTTAGAGACTTTCCTCTAACTTAACCATCATTTTGACTCATGGGTCTCTTCAAAGCATTTATTTCTTTCACTAAGGTAACCATTTAACCCTTGCACATTTATTTATCCCTTGGATAAAAGGAATATCCATTAACCTAACCCTAACCCAAACCCCTAGGGTAACCATCATGTCCCCTCAAGCATTTAATGCTCCTTATCTCTCCTCTCAAGCCTCCTCATGGTGACACTTGTCAACATGGGATTGGGTTGAAAGTCTCACATGGATTGAATATCTTTCAATCCTAACCCTTGTTAAGATTGCTCAATATTAACCCTTCATTTCCCCATTTCTTCTATAAATAGAACCCTTCTCCTCAAGCAAAGGAGGAAGCATTAGAGTATTGTTGTTATACTGGTATTAGCATAGATCTTTTTCATAGCATCACTATCTACACTTGCATAGCATTTGTTTATCACATCCAATCATCTTGAATCTTCATATGGCATCCATGGCTAGTGCTAAAAGATGAGAGCTACACTCATTTGGGACTTGGAGAGGGGAGAAACAAGGGAGAAGCATCAAAAGGCACCATGGAAGCATATTAGGGAGGCTCTTCTCCTTTCTTTTGTTTTGTTAAACTTCTTTCATGCTTTTTTGAAATCTCTTTTGATATGTTTGGAATGGTTTTTAGTTCTTTGTTTTGGTTTTATGGTTGAAACTAACTTATTAACATTGGACTTTGTTGTTGCCTTGTCCCCATTTCCATGACATTAGGTTGTCTTACTAGTTTACTATGATCATGATTGTTTGCATTACTGGAGATTTCACCAACTTCAAAGCCAAGGCCATTTGTATCACCATTAGGTTTCTGATTCTTCAACATGTCATCAAGTTCCTTTGAACTTTTCTTGAATTTCTCCTTGTGTTGATTTGCAGTAGCCAATTCATTTTCCAACATTTCTTTCTGTCTCAAGAGTTCAGTTCTGTCATTTTGTGTATGCATCAAATCTGTCTTCAACATATCATTTTCATGACTGAGTCTTGTGTTTTCATTTCTATCATCATTTATTCTTCTAGCCAAATCATCTTCATTCTTCTTTCTATCTTCAATTTCTTTACAAAATCTCATAGTCATATCTTGTATCTCATTCTTCATTGTACAATTATCTTGTCTCAGTTGGTTCACCAGATCATTAAGAGTTTCTTTTTCATCTTCATCATTTTGTATCTTTTCACAAAGTTCTCTTCTTTTATTCCTTGCTATAGTGAAATTTTCTTGAAGTCCTCGAATGATATCCTATGCAGCCTTCAGATCATCCTCAAGTTTGATATTCTTTACTTTTTCTGCTTCATAGTCTGAAAGAGTTGTTTCCAATTTCTTTCTCAAATTTTCCATCTCTACCGGTGTCAAGATCTTCCTCAAGTTGTTAGGCTTTTGAAAATAGAGGACCAATCTTTGATACCAATTGTTAGGATTCCTAGAGATACTGAGAGGGGGGGGGGGTGAATCAGTATCTGACCGGTATGATAATTTTCTTAACTTGAAACATGAAAAGCATATCAAAACTATGTACCAGTAAACAAAAAGTAATGCAGTAAATAAGAATAGCAACCACAACATAAGAGGCACACCATAACACAATATTTTAATGAGAAACCCGGTGTGGGAAAAACCTCGGTGGGATTTGTGACCCACAATATTCACTTACTGGCCAATAAGAGAATATTACTACTTACAATAGGGGCCTGCACATGCAGGAAGGCCAAGTGCCTAGAGCTCGCTGCTCAAATACAAAGAAGTCACACTGACTTACAAAATGGATTATACTAATCCAATGTCTTGTATTGCTTCAGATCAACATCTACTATGCTAGATTCAGTACTGGTTTAAGCTCTGCTACATACATAACCCCTTATCCAATATCTGCCTTACAATTCACATATTAGGTCTGCATTAATCCTTCTATCTCTTTATCTACAAAATGATCTACAATGATCTCATACATATATGAGTCATATTACAATCTTCCAAGTTGGCTTACAAAAGATTTTATAATTAATTACAAAATATATTTATACAAAATTCTTGCCGGCCAGGGTGTCGGTAATCTTTCTTTTGGTGTCGGTGATCTATGTACCAGTGTAGTGTCTATCGGTGCCAGTGCCTGTGTCTTCATACCGGTATCACATGATTATAAGGTTGCCATCAATGACAATACCTTCAATCACCTACAATTTCTCATTGGAGTGTGCATTTGTCAACAAAAATCACGGTGAGCAGAAACTCACAAGTAACTATCTGCAGAATAGAAACTAGACCGGTTAAGGTCATACATTGTTCTTCACCAGAATAGATCCTGCTAGGAATCTAGATCTCTGTTAGGAGATAAGTCCTGTTAAAGACTACCTTGCTAAAGGATTTTAGATCCACAGTTGTGAACCACCTTGTGAGAGGATTTACAAAGGCTTTTCTGGGCCTACCTGGTTAAGGGTTTCAGACTTGTTGAAGATATGAGTAATCAACAATTGAGTGATCTAGATACTAGCATAGTATGCTTGGTTAGATCCTTGATAGCTCATTGTTAATGCACTTCAGCATTACTTCAGTCTTCAATATCTCCACACTCTAACTCTTCACACAGACCTAATCTTTTTTGCAAAGATCACACAACCTTCTCATTCATCATACATCTCTTTCACACACACATAAACCCTAGACATGATGTCCTTATAAAGGAAACTGATTTCATGTGGGTCCAATATGATTAAACTACAAGTTCCTAGGTTTAGTGCATCTAGACACATTTGGTAACATGACACAAAATTACCGCCAAAGTGTCGGTGGATGATAACTCATCATAGAAATATTGGTTGGTAACTCATCACAGAGTAATACCGGTTCATACAATATACTGATTATCGATTGTCAAAAATGAAGACTGGAAAATGTTAACTGTCGCTTTGTTCCTTTGTACCGCTTGAGGTCTTCATACCGCTTGGGTTCTCCATACCACTTGAGTTCTCCATACCGCTTGAGTTCTCCATACTGCTTGAGGTCTTCAATCAATTAGTAACCGGCAAACATCTTCTGCAAAATACCGATAGTCTAAAGACTATAATACATAATACCGATTGGAACAATTATCTATTGAGCATAACTCATTCATTAAGAAAGTGTGTGTCCATCAATGACAATCAAAACATCATCAAAATGCAAAAAATCTCCCCCTTTGGCATTGATGACAACACTTAGGAAAATTTTGACATCTAAGTGTTTTTACTCCCCCGAAGCATATATACTATCCCTTTTGTAGAAGTTACAATGTATACTACTCCCCCAAAGTGGTAACATGAAAGTATACATATCATTCACCAAAATTTTAAATACTATACTACTCCTTCAAAGTGGTAACATGAAAGTATACATATCATTCACCAAAAGTTTAAATACTACTCCCCCTTTGCCAACAATGACAAAGTAATGCATAATAACCCCTATTTTTCATTATCATTAAAAATTGAGTAAATGTTTATGACAATAAGGAATGAAACTTATCAAAAATAGATTTAAAATCCTGCATAAAAGTTTTCATGGCCAATGACCATGACTCAAGTAATGAGGTAGCAACCTCACTTTCTGTCTGCATCTGGAATACCAATTCTTCCATAGCGTCAATGGTACTCATCTCTTGAGTTACCGTGATGGCTTCCAGATTGAGAAAACATTTTTGAAGAATCTGTAGTCTAGGAAATAAGACCAGTTGAAGCTCCTGCAAGTCTTTTGTCTGGTTGCATATTTTTGATTCCACCCTGGCAATTTGCAGCTGATAATGATGGATCATTTGCCCATATGTAGTAAATGAATCATATGGCATCTTGAAGTTGTTGATGTATGTATAGAACTTTGATTGGAGTTTATCTTTCTGCTTAAGCACATCATCACAAAATAGATGGGGTTGGTAGATTTTACTCAGCAGTAATTTGCCCTCATCCATAGCAACACCTATATCCTTTTGTTGTTTCAGAAGTTGTGACCTTAGCTCATTTAGTTTCTTGACTAAGGCAATGTTGAGTGCCTTTTCATGGTTCTTCTTGGCAATGGTTGTGGCAACATCTTCCAAGCATTGTACTTGGTCCTCTACTACAGTGCAAAGAAGTTTCAACTTGGCTAAAGAGGAATCGGTACTGGGGAGGTTAGTACTGGGAATCAGACTGGTGAGGGTGTCAACATCAGTTTGAATGACATCATATTCCTTCTTCCTCCTCAATGCTTCCAATATTTCCTGTGCAAGCTTGATGCTTTGAAGCAACTCCAATTCATATACAGATTGAAGGTCAATAGGACGGGTGGTGTCAACTGCTTTGATTTGATCACCGGTTGCCTTGGCTTGTTTGATCTTCTCTGCTTCGTTCTTCTCTTTAGCGCTTTTATTTTCCTCTTCTTTCTTCCTTTGTTCTTCTTCTTGTGTTTTCTTCTCCATTTCTTCCTTTTTCTTGTCCTCTTCCTTCTTTTTCTTCTCTTCCTCCTTCTTTCTTTTGTCTTCTTTCTTTTTCTCCTCTTCTTTCCTCTTCTCATCTTCTTTCCTCTTCTCTTCTTGTTTCCTCTTCTCTTCTTGTTTCCTCATGTCCTCTTCTTGTTTCCTCTTCTCCTCTTCTTGTTTCTTCTTATCCTCTTTCCTTTTCTCTTCCTCATTTTTCTTGTCTTCCTCTTGCCTTTCCTTTTCCGCTTGCTCTTTCTCTTTATCAGTCTTTTCCTTGTCCTGTTTCTCTCTTTCTACTTTTTCTTTGTCCTGTTGGCATTATGTGAACCGACATGAAGACATAATGATATTGTATGTTGTCATTGATTTCAATATGAGACATGGTGAGAACCAACACCTGTGATAGGTGAAGAGAGAGGAATCGGCATATGTATGAACCGGTTTATATGCCAAAGTGAAGCGACACATTTGTTCAAGGTGAACCGGCATGTAGTTATGTGAACCGGCACATGGAAGCATTGTATGGTTACCAGTTGGTAGGTAGCTTCCACTTCAGGGTTTCTAGTTGGAGCAACTCAAGTGACTCAATCGGTAATCTTCGTGTGATGAGTTAGCATTATGATGGAGGAAAGATCGTGTTGCCACGTAAGCTCTATGCATGTGAAGGATCTTGCATGAAGAACTATTCCTATCCACCTCGGGAAAGTGTGAAGTCTATCAAATGGTGATAATGCGTGATGGGTTATCAGCCGCCATGAAAACGGTGGATAATGGAGAATGGAGAATATCTTGAGATTGATTCAAGATTGTTGCATTTAATGCAGTATGATTCAATGATCAAGATCGAATCGTTTGAATTGCTTAACCTAATAGGCTTAGGGTTTAGGGTTTTTGCTACTGACCTGTTTGTTTCCTATAAGGTCGATGTTGTGTTTCTTTCTGAGTTTGTTGGCAAAAGTTGTGAGTGTGTATCCAAGGGAAGTGATACGTGATTCTTGCCAGACCAAAGGAGAGAAGAGATATCTGCAAAGTGAATGTGCAGAAGGTGAAGAGGAGCCAAAATGGATCTGCATTAGAATTGAGTGATGTTAATAGATCATTATAATACCTGTTGATCTCTAACCACTTCAACAGTTGTAAAATCCCCTAACAGGGTAGCCTTAACTGGCTTGATTCAAAATCCATTAAATTGGGTGGTCTTAACCGGCTTGTTTCAAATCCCTTAACTAGGTAACTGGAGGGTAATGAGTTTTGAGAAGCTTGAGAAGCTTAGGAGATCCTTTTAGCTATTGAGTTCTTGAAATCCTCTAACAAGGTGACCCTACCGGGTTTAACCCTTAACTAGGTATCCCTTAACCGGGTGATCCCTAACAGGATCGGTTCCTACCAGAACCTATTGTAATGTCCTTAACTAGACAAGGCTCCTAACAGAGTGGACTTCTAAAGAGTTTAAAAAACATCTTGTGGGTATTCATCCCCACCATGGTTTTTCCCAATTGGGTTTCCACGTGAAAAATATGTGTGTCATGTGAAATGCTTTTGTCTTGTGATGCTTTGTTTTACCTGTTAAGCACATGAAGGTTCTATGTTTTATGCCTGTCTATAAAACATATTGAACTCACTGTTGTGAAGATCTGATGGTTAAGTTTACTTGTTTATGCATGAGAATATAATGATACTGTGGTATTGAGCCAAGAGGAAAGCTTATTGAGCGACCGGTTCATGACTGGTTGAGCTATACTAGATGTTGCCGGTTGCACTCTATTTTACCAGTATCCCTGTTTGTTAGTCTTTTAGAGTATTTGCTGTCAAACCAGTTTTGGACTGTATTGGTGTTTGTACTGATTCACCCCCCCCTCTCAGTACTGATTTGGTACTAGTGGCTCATCATTGAGTTATCATCAACCTGTTTTGTAACTTTTTCTCCTTCACTATCAAACACTTCATCCGGTTTGCCTGATGTTAGATCAGGTGCAAGTTCAGCCTTCAGAGGCCTCAAACATCCTATGTAACCGGGCAATAGCTTTGGCATGTAGATTTGTGTCCTTCTCCACTTCAGAAGCTCTGCCTTCTAGCAGCCTGAGTCTTCTCCTTCTCATGAAGAAGAGACCTTTGTTTTTATCCATTATCTCAAACAATTCAGAATTGGAGGCATCGGGAGAGTATTGTGTAAAGACTTTCTCCCCTTATTTCTTGTTCCTTCTCAATGGAAATGCATCATTTATTGTCCAAAGAATTATATAAAGAATCAGGTGTGACTGATCTGATTTCAGATGGCGACCGGTCATTGACACACAAATATCTAATAACCTCTTGTTCTACTTCATCTTTCTCACTATCAGAAAAATCATCAAAATATTCTTTCAAATCATCAAGCACATTTCTCTTAATATTCTTTAAAGTCCTATAGCAATGTGCCATCGATTTATAAGAAGAGATGTCTATATTTACTGGTGCTGACGTTGTAGGTGCATTCCCGGTAGATTTTGCTTTCTTGCTTGTTTGCCTAGTCTTCTTAGGTTGTACATCCGGTTCAGTATCCTCTGACTCCAGTGAGCTATTTTTGGTTTTCCGCTTCCTCTCAGAGACTTTAGCGGGAGCAACCTCAGGTTTCTTCTTGGCAGGTGACCGCTTGGTCACTTTTGGACTGGCTGAGGTAACCGGTGCCGATACCGATGGCACTACCTTGCCCTTTTTCTATGTAGGATCTTCAACCAGTGTTACCCTCTCTAAGTAGGTGCCGGTTCACTTTTTCTTTGCATCTAATGGTGAGGCAAACAAGGTAGAGGCATACCCTATCAACATATCATACTTACTTCATACCCCATTGGCTCAACTACTTCCTTTCTTGGTTCCACCGCTTCCATTATGCATTCATCTACTTTTATGGTGAAGTAGAAGTCATATCCATACTTCTTCACAATATCTCCAGAGATCCTCATCCTCTAGCTCATTTTCCACTTGAACTCATCAAAATATTTATTTAGAACCTCAGGATATCCGGTTCCCACTGCTTGAAGACTTTCCCTAATTTGCTTGGAGACCGGTTGGTTAGCAGACCATTGAATATCAGCTACTCCAGGGAAATAACCTTGAAAGTAGAAAAATAGGCCGACCAAAAGTTGTCCAAACCTGAACCTTAAAGCATTATCCCGTTTAATGGATTTTAGGTTTAGTAGCAGTTGCTTCTGCAAATAGGTACAAAAATCAAATGAGGCGTCTTCCTTGATCATTTTGTAGGTGACATTCACTGCAGCAATAGGGACAAAGTTTATTTTGCTGTCATAAAAAATTCGATAGCCAATCACCATGCAAGCATACTTCACCAAATCATCTCTGATGGTGTTGACGGTCATTGCCTGTTGATCGCTCAGAGAACCGGTGAGCTTAGTCATTTCAGTCGTGGTGACCTTCCTTAGAGCTAACACCTCTCCAATGTTACAGAAACCAGTGACGACATGAATTGCTTGCAGTGTAATGTCATGCACCCGCTCGAGATACATTTTATCACCATGGACTCTGCTCAAGATGATGTGGATGTGATCTTCAGTAAACTCTTCCAGAAAATAAACCACATTGTGTAGTTTCTTCCTCTCTAGGATGCTATATTCCGGTTTGATTTTCTTGTCATCCCCACAAAACAGACCTAGCTAGGAACAGATCACTAGGGATCCTATGTCTTCCAATTTACAATTAATATATCCTAAAATATCTTCCTCAACTATAACTCTGACGGGTATCTGGGATAGGGCATTGTATTTCATCTTCTTTTGAATAAAATCAGCTGAGTCTACAGGTGCACTAGAACTAGAGTGTGATGCAGAAGCCATGACGGGAAATAAATTTGAGAAATACCTTCACAAACCAAAATTTAGGGTTTTCCAATGTCGCTCACAACATTGGTCTTTGCTTGCCTGGAACACCACTTAGTGTTCTTCACTGATAGGTTGAAATTCTCCTGGATTCCTCTGCAAGATTTTTGAATTTGCTTTGAATCGCTAGACGAATCGCTCTTGTTGCTTTGCTCTTGAAAATTATTTGCTCAAAAATAGATAAGTGAAAATGATGTCAAAAATCCCTTTTAAACAATCTTTCACCTATCATAATAAATGCATCACTGCTAGGGTACAAACCCTAATTTTGTCTTTTACCATTTCATGTCTTCTGCCAATTGACAAGTAACGTATATCGGTTAAGGTCTTTACCGATATAAACCAGGGGTTCAAATATTTTATCGATATGCTCCCCCTAAGCTTTTATGAAGCTCAGTTTACCGATTCAAAGACTTCTACACTAGGTGCAAAAACTGGTTCATCCTGTGACACTTCTTCAAGTTTCTTTTCCAAGTTTTATTCATTCCCGCTTGAACGGTTTCAACATCAATCTTCCCTTCTAGAGTGATCGGTATATCATCTGATAGGTTCTTTCTCAGTCTGCAAGTTCTGGCAGTGTGTCCCAATTTGTTGCAATGATAGCATACCATCACAAGTGTTCTCCATGGTTCATTATTCATACTTCCATTCTTTCTTTTGCATGTTGCAACAGTGTGACCGCTACCATGACAGATCAAACAAGTTGCTTTCCAATTAGTTTTCACTTGATAACCAACTGATCGATGGTC
Organism: Cryptomeria japonica; assembly: GCF_030272615.1. Taxonomy (NCBI): domain Eukaryota; kingdom Viridiplantae; phylum Streptophyta; class Pinopsida; order Cupressales; family Cupressaceae; genus Cryptomeria; species Cryptomeria japonica. Next base: position 591,003,772 of record NC_081413.1, on the reverse strand, counting down.
ATAGGTATTATACCAGTTGGGATTCCATTTCACAAGAAATTTCGAAATAACTCCTTGAGTCCTTAGAGGATATCTCCCACTGTTGTGCAAAACCGACCTGCATTCAAATGCTTTATGCCCAAACTTGTTGCATGCATAACAGTTTTCATTGAATCTATTGGATCTAGGCATATTGTTTTGAAAATAAGGAAAATTGTTGTAGGCCTTGCTTCTACACATATTGGCAGTATGTCCTTTTTTGAGACAATTAAAGTAAAAAGGTTTAAATTTTTTCTTACCTTTATCCTTGGATGTCGGTTGCTTCTTTGATGCTTCATCTTCTATTCCAGAGGTCTCACCTTCCTCATATCTAGAGAAACCAAGTCCAGTGGTATTCTTTACCGGTTTTGTCGATTCAAGCTTTTGCTCTAGCTTAGCAGTACTCTGGTTAAATTTGGTAAGTATCTCCTTTGACTCAATAAGTTCCTTGGAAATAATAGCATTAGATTCCATCAAGGTTGTATTCTCAGAAATAGTCATGTTTAGTTCACCTTGCATTTCTTCTTTTTCCACTTTACTCTCTTGGAGATGAGCGGTAAGGGCACTGATTTCTTGCTTCAACTTGGAGATCTCATGATCTTTGTCTTTACCAGATCTTCAGCTTTCCTTCGGTTTTCAAGCCCTTAACGCATTCTGATAGTCAGTCCTTCTAGCTCATTTCTCAGGTTGGCTTTAGATTCATTTAGTTTTTGAACTTCTTCAACTAGGGCATCCATGTCAGCTTCATCAGAAGAGTTGTTTTCAGTAAGTTCCATTAGTTTCTCAACATGCTCTTTTCTCATGGCCAAAGAGGCTTTATACTTGACTTTGAGTTCATCATAGGCTCTCTCAGTCTGAGTGAGATGATGAGTAAGTTCCCTCATAGTGTATTCCCCCATGTCTCCTTCCAAGTGGTTAGACTTATAGAAAGATTGGCTCTGATACCAATTGATGAATGCTAAGAGGGGGCGGGGTGAATTAGTATACCAAAAAATACTAAAATCAAACTCTTAAATAGTTTAGCAGATAACTGGTATAATAGATTCACTAATAAACCGGTTAAGATAAATACAAACTAAATAGCAAATAAAGCATTCACCCACAAAAGCACAATCACCATAACACAAGATATTTTGACGTGGAAACCCAAATGGGAAAAACCATGGTGAGCAGAAACTCACAAGTAACTATTTGCAGAATAGAAACCAGACCGGTTAAGGTCATACAATGTTCTTCACCAGAACAGATCCTATTAGGAATCTAGATCTCTGTTAGGAGATAAGTCCTTTTAAAGACTACGTTGCTAAAGGATTTCAGATCCATAGTTGTGAACCACCTTGTGAGAGGATTTACAAGGGCTTTTCTGGGCCTACCCGGTTAAGAGTTTCAAACTTATCGAAGATGTGAGTAATCAACAAGTGAGTGATCTAGATACTAGCACAGTATGCTTGGTTAGATCCTTGATAGCTCATTGTTAATGCACTTCAGTATTACTTCAGTCTTCAATATCTCCACACTCTAACTTTTGGCACAAACCTAATCTTTTTTGCAAAGATCATACATAACCTTCTCATACATCATATATCTCTTTCACACACACATAAACCCTAGACATGATGTCCTTATAAAGGAAAATGATTTCATGTCAGTCCAATAGGATTAAACTACAAGTTCCTAGGTGTCGGTCCAATAGGATTAAACTACAAGTTCCTAGGTTTAGTGCATCTAGACACATTTGGTAACATGACGCAAAATCACTGCCAAAGTGTCAGTGGATGATAACTCATCATAGAAATACCGGTTGGTAACTCATCATAGAGTAATATCGGTTCATATAAGATACCGATTACCAGTTGTCAAAAATGAAGACTGGAAAATGTTAACTACTTCTTTGTTCCTTCGTACCGCTTAAGGTCTTCATACCACTTGGGTTCTCCATACCGCTTGAGTTCTCCATAGCGCTTGAGGTCTTCAATCAATTAGTGACTGGTAAACATCTTCTACAAAACACCGATAGTCTAAAGACTATAATACATAATACCAGTTGGAACAATTACTGATTGAGCATAACTCATTCATTAAGAAAGTGTGTGTCTAACACAAAGAAAGTGTGTGCCCATCAATGACAATCAAAATATCATCAAAATGCCAACAAGACCTTCTACCCAGTAGACATCATCTGCACTACTCTTTCCATTCAGTGAAATGGATCCTTTACCTTTCACCAAGCATGGTGCATCGTTGCCAAATCTGACAACTCCTCCATCATATTCCTCCAGAGACAAAAACTTTCTCTGGTCACCAGACATGTGGTGAGAACAACCACTATCAATTATCCACTCATTAGAGTTGTCAATGCGAGATACAAGAGCTTTCTTGTCAGACACTTATTCCTTTATTTCTACAAACACTATGTCTTCATTTTCTTCATCCTCTAATTCTTCATCAGTGACACCTTCATCCACAACAATTAGACAATTTCTTCTGTTTCCTCCTTTATACTTTCTGAACCTCTCTGGTTTATCCTTATTGTCATTGTTAGGGAAATTAACAGCTATATGTCCTATCTTGTTGCAGAAAAAATATTTCAAAGGAAGCTTACCTGTATATTTTCCAATTCCCTTTGGAAGTCTTTTAGCAAGAAGAGCTTCAAAATCCATCAGAATCTCTTCATCATCCATATCTTTGCATTGTCTGGATTCATAATTGGTACTAATTTCTTTTCCTTTTCTAGATGGTACAATAGATGCTTTAAAGGCTAACTCAGTCTTCTAAACACTACCATCATAGCTATTCAACTCATATGCAATTAACTTTGTAATAATAGAATCTAAGGATACCTTGGTTTTATCAATAGACCTTAGTTCCTGGATAGCAGCAACTCTGATTGCATAGATTGGTAATGATGATCTAAAGACTTTACTAACAACAATGGTATCATCAATAGTTCCACCAACACTTTTGATATCTCCAACCATAGTCTTAATCCTAATGCCATATTGTTGAATGGTCTCACCTTCAACCATCCTCATATCCTCAAATTTACCTCTGAGGCTCTCTTCCTTAGCTTTCTTTACATGCTCATCACCACCATAGATGTTTTCCAATGCATCCCATACATCCTTAGGTGTGTTCTTGTCTTGTACATCAATAAACTCAATATCTAACAGGCTACTGATAAGGGTTTCCATGACTTGACCATTTTCCTGGATCTCTTTCTTCTGATCATCAGTCAGAGGCCAGTGGGAGTCACATAGGCATTCTCAACATAGCTCCAGTGTTGAGCACCCATACTTTTGATGTAAATCTTAATTATGTCCTTCCATATCTTAAAGTTATCTCTATTGAACTTAGGACCTTCCCTCTTCATCATTACAATAGGATCTTTTACCTCAAGCAGTTAAGATTATATCATCGAGGACCTAGAGGCGCTCTGATACCAATTGATGAATAATGATACCCCAACTACTGAGAGGGGGGGGGTGAATCTATTGGTATTTTGGTATGGTTTTGTCATTGATGTCAACACCTACTAAATACACCTACTTTGGAGATCCAGCAACATTCATCGGTAAACAGTAAACTGTGCAACAGTTACTGGTATATGATTAACCGACAGGATATAATGTTCACCGGTACCTGGAATGACATGGAAGACACTTGGTAATGTCGAAGACATCATGTGGACACTTTATTTTGAAGTAATAATCATTGGTATATTCTTATTTACATATTTGCTTTTACCAGCAAATAGGTCCAGGTTATCTAGGGTTACATTGGCAAGTTTTCCAGATCAACATGGCACGCTATGGAGATGATTTATTATTGTTGTAAATGCATTAAGCTGACATGTTCAATCGGTTATTGCATCGGATATTGTATTATTTGTAAAATGTTTTTATTGTAATATCTTGTAGAGCCGACCTACTAAAATTGGTCTTAGGGTATGATATAAATGTAAGATCTTATTTGTAAGATCAAGTGTGGAATGCGAAAAAGATTTAAGTAAAGGTATATGCGAGATAAAGCAGAGGCATACACAAAGACATCATTTGAAGGTGAAGTTATGTTTTTGGAGAAGCATATCAGCATTACACCGGTACTAAATCCAGCATATGAAGATGCTATTTTGTGCAGTACATTCTTATTGGATTTAACCATCCAACTATAGTTAGTGTGACTCCCATTTGTGATTGAGCAGTGAGCTCTAGGCTGTTGGCCTTTCTACATGTGCAGACCCCTTTTGTACACTTACTATCTGCAGTAGTATCATCTGATTGTGGGTAAGGTTTCCCACCGTGGTTTTTCCCCTTACAGGGTTTCCATGTACAAATATTGGTGCCATGTGTTGTGGATGACTTTGTGCTTATGTTTCATGCATTAATTCTTATCGGTATAGCAATTTACTGTTAACACTATTTACCGGCATACTTAATTGATTTACTGGTATTAAGCATTAAGTTGGTTAATAATTTTTTGGTTTGAATTTATTAGACAATTGATTCACCCCCCCCTCTCAGTTGTCTCCAGGACCTACAGAATCAGTACAGGAAAAAGCTTTCTCAACAACTTATCTAGTTAACACAATACCAACTGGTTGTCACCATTACTGAACTTAACCATGGCAATACCAGTTAAACATAGTAAGACATCAGATACCATAAACTGATAAGTTTGAACAGTTCAAATATGATCAATACTTGATATCAACTTCACCCATAAACATATGCATGTGGTATACTAGTAATACCATAACTTTTTAACTCTGCATGCATAATCTTTCAATCAAATACTTCATAAACATCACGTGAAAAATTCATAACACATAACACACAGATTTTTCATGTGGAAACCCAAATGGGAAAAACCACGGTGGGGATGAATACCCACAAGCTTGTTTTGAACTCTTTTGAAGCTCGCCCTATTAGGAGCCTAGTCTAGTTAAAGACTTTACATTAAGGTTCTGTTAGGAACTGATCCTGTTAGAAATCACCCGGTTAAGGGATGACTATATACCCTATTAAAGGTTGAAACCATGTTAATGGTTACCTTGCTAGAGGATTTGAAGAACTCAATGATCTTGAGTCACCTAGTTATAGGTTTTACAATAAGCTTGTTAAAGCTACCCAGTAAAGGAATTTTCCAATTGTTGAAATGATTAGAAGACAACATGTAAAACTTCTGATCTGATAACACTACATGCCAAGGTAGATCCTTTTCATTTCCTCTACTCTGCAATCACACTTTACAGTTTTCCTCTTACTGGTCTGGCAAGTATCGCATCACTCGGATACACACACAACTTTTGCCAACAACTTTACAATAATAAACATCATCGACCTTATAAACAATAGTCAGGTTGGTAGTATAAACCCTAAACCCTAAGTATCTTAGGTTTACAACACAGGCGGTCCAATCCTGACCATCCAAACATATTGCATAGAGTATTAGAATTTCAAACAGATCACAAGAAAATCCACATCGTTCATTCTTCACTGCACATGGGAATCAGTAACCCATCACGCTTTCTTCTCATACCGCTAAGAAGAATGATAAATCCTGAGGTAGACTTCAAACTCAGTCGATCTTATCATATCTCAATCTTTCACATGCACAAGGCTGATGTGGCACCTCAATCTCATTCATATCCATTAGCTAACTCATCATAGAGTATCACTGGTTGCATCGCACAAGCTGGATCGCCAAACTGATAACTATAGAGCTGAGATTGCCAACCGATAGTCACACTTAGTGAAACCCTGACACCGGTTCACTGCATCTCCTCATACCTCTTCATACTGGTTCACTTGAACTTATTGACATTAATGACAACATATATTATCATCATATCAACATACCGGTTCACCATATGCTAACAATATCCAACAATCTCCCCATATGCCAACAATATCCAAAAGATGTGTATACATTGGTAGTGTGTATGTAGGAGAATTTCTACCTTTTATGGTGTGATCATGTTGTTACTTTATCATATCTACTTATTGTGGAGTGATAATTCTACTTTCAGTGGGTGATCCACCTCTTGTTGAATATTTTACTATTTCTCCTACCTACCCTTGCATCTCATTGAGCCACATGTCATCATTGTCTTCTCTCTTGTCTCTTAGCCTTGCCTTTATAAGCAGGCTCATCTATATTGTATGTATTTCTTAAGAATCTAGTGGATCTCTTTTGCATCTTGATGAGAATACAGTTTATTCTTGTCACATATTTTATATCTCTTGTTATTGTGCTATCTATTGGTCTCTTTGATCTTGGTTTCTTAAAGCATAATCTCACATGGTATCAGAGCAGTTGGAGCACCTTTGTATAACCTTTCAAGAGATTTTATTGCATCTTTGAAGGAGCTCAAGAGGTAGATATGAGGAGCATCATCTTTTAGAGGCATCCTAGACCAAATCTAACCTAACCATTGCATTCAAGTGGTTGTTTCCATAAATTGAGTATAAATTTACTTATATCGGGTGAAAATTAGATTTTGGCCTTTGGAGGAAATTTTTAGCCTACTAGGTTGTACGAGGCCGACCGACAATACCCCCATGCTGATGTCAACACCGCCAACCACATTGTCATCATTGACCTCACTATCCCCCACTCCTCAGCTCCGATAGGGCTCACCAATAGCTGAGACTTCTTTCTAGTGACGTCCTCTTTCCGACAACCCTGGTCAAGCCACCACCGCTCTCCTTTGTTGTAGATTCTGCTTTCCAGCACTGTCTTGAGCACCACCTTCCTTCCGCCAAGGTCTCCATTGACCATTTTTCTGCCCCAACTGTCCACACAGACACCACCTCAGTGACAAAGAGAAACCATTCATCTCCATGTAGAAAACTTAGTGGTCCATGACCAACATTATGTGACACGCAGTTTTCCACGTGGTAGAACATTATTGGTCCGTACATGCTTAGTCAACATACAGATTTTGCTTAGTCAACCAGCCAACATAGTCACATGTGGCACACAGTCAACCATGTCATCAACGTACGAACACTAGGTCATCCAATCTAGTCAGCAGCCCAATTGGTCGCCATGTCAACATCCAGTCAACACCCAACTAGTAGCGCCACATCAATTTTTGTAATGTATGAAACTAATTACTTACTACCATGTGTCATCATTTGTACAATTGATGTCATCATCTGTAAGTTTAGCGAAAGGGGTGTGATGGTCTTAGCGAGGACCATACGACCATCAAATTGAAGCTCACAGTTTGCTGACATCATCATTTTTATAAAAAAAAATTTAAACCCCTCTCCATTGAGCAGTTTTGATTTTTGGCCCAACTTTGAAGGCCCATATCTTGCTTGTTTTGGCTCCTTTTTTAGTGCAATTTTTTTTTATTTAGGCTAATTTTTCATGTACTTTCACATGGTGGTGTTATTTTCTAATTTGGGTGGACAACGTTTTCAAAAAATTTGGTTTTTGGAATCCCCATTTCTGACACTTCCAAGACTCCATTCGGGCTTATACAAACTCCTTTTCATGTGCCATTTTTTTAAAGTGCATGTTTTTTCATCTACTTTTATAATCAACTATCAATTTGTAGTGATTTTGTGTGGAAATTATACTTTTAGAATATGGTCCTTTTTGGCCAATTTGGCACTTGTATTGTGCATAGATCTATCCTTTTGGTCTTTTGCATTGTAGTTCTTAGCCTATTGGGCCAATTTGTAAAACAAAATCAGAAGTCCACTTTGTCATTGTTTTCAAGTGGCCTATTGTACATATAAAGTGCCAAAATCATCATTTTTTATTTTTTATTTATTTTTTTGGGGGGGTGTCTCTTGTTCTCTTGTGTTATTTTATTTTTATGCTATGGGTTCTCCTAAGTTTCCTCTCTTAACTCCACATAATTATGCTACTTGGAAAATTGATGCATGGAGTAAACTAATGGAAAAAGGATTAACTCATTACATTGCTGATCCTAAGGTTGATCCCGCTGATCCTAAGGTTGATCCTAATTCTCACTTGGATTGGCTCACTAATAACATCATGCAAATTGGTACCTCAAGAAAGTATGTATCAAAGGATCTCATCTTTCATATTGAAAAATGTACTTTAATTTAAGTATGCTTGGCAAAAGTTTCAAGACTTGTATGGTCAAGTTGATGAGATTAGGGGATATCAAATCGAGAGTGATCTCACCATGTTAGATCCCAAGAAATTTGATACAATACAAGATTATGTCACTAAAGCAAATGAGTTGAGGGCATAACTCTAAGATTGTGGCATTGATAATAAGGATACTCAATTGATCTACAATTTGATGGGCAAGCTTCCAAAAGAATATGCGATATTTGTTTTTAATTTCCAAACCCATAGGATGACAATGGGTTCAAGCTACAAAATGCCTACATTTGAAGCTTTCATAGACATGTTGATAATGGAACAAACTAAGTTGATAAGAATGGGAATTCTTAAGACTTCTAAGTCTCAAGCATATGTGGCAACTCAAGTGAACAAAGGAAATCAAGGAAAGGATAACTCAAACAAGAAGAAATGGAAATCAAAGCCTAAGGTCAATGCACCACCTTCTTCGCAACAAGGGGATTCATCCTCTTCCAAAAGGGATTATTCACCAAATAAGGATAGATCAACTTGTTCCTATTGTAAAAAGGTTGGTCATGAGGAGCGTCATTGCCATTCTAAGAAGATTGATGAGCTCCTCTATATCCTCAAAAAGAACAATATTGATTTGCCTAATGCCTACAAGAAGGAGGATTCATCACCTTCTACTTCCTTACAATCAAAGGGGAAAGGAAAAGCATTTATGGTAGCAACAAGTGGGAAGACTCACTCTTCTAGGACAAGAAAAGGACAAGTTATTTGTGCTACTACAAGTCATGATTTAGGGAGATGGCTTCTAGATTCAAGGACTTCTCATCATATGGCATATTCATAGTCTATGTTCTCTTCATTTGAACCTTGCACCATACCACAGATTTTGATGGGAATCATACATACATGGATGTGATTGGGAAAGGACCTATTGTCATTGGGGATAACTCCTTCAATGATCTATTGTGTGTACCCTATTTGACAGAAAATATTATTTCCATCTATCAAATCACACATGGGGTAACAAAGAAAACTATGGAGTTTAAACCCGAGTCAATTATCATTAGAGACTTGGAGAGTGGAGCTATCTTGGGGAATAAGGTTGTGGATCATGCATCTCAATTATATTCCTTTTCATATTTTGTTCCTATTAGTGAGGATGGTTTTACATATGATCACACTTGTGATGATTCAAATTTTGAGGAGATCTTTGGGTACTTGAACTTGGGGATTCTCACATGTCACCCTATTCTTGAGCCTTGCATTTCATCTCCTCCTCTTGATATAACATCACCTATTGCACCTAATGATGCATATGATGTGATAGTGTTGCCTTCTTGTGATTCAATGCAGTAGGATATATCTTGTCTTCCAGCTTCAGTTCACTAAAATTCCTACTTCACAGACATTGCAGGCTTGTTTGTGGAGTCCTACATTGTAGATTTGGGAGACTGTTGAACACAGAATACCACTGAGAGGGGGGTGAATCATTGGTTCCTAAGATTTTCTTTTGTCTGATCTTACTTCAAAATATTAGTTATTCACTTAACCACTAAACAGTCATATCAGTAATACAAGAGAGAAAGCCAAAAATATCATTCACACACAAGTAACTCACAACACCAGATTTACAAGGAAAACCCAATATGGGAAAAACCTTAGTGAGAAAAGTTGTTGGAGACTACTACTCCAATCGAGCCTCATAGGTAAAACACTGACTTACAAATATTTTGGGCACCAACCCAAGGAGCACCAACCCCTACACTAAGCTTCAACTTGGAGATGTATATTGAAATACTATTTGAATACAATTAAGGCTTCTTGTTGCAAATGAATTCTGCAACTCTTTGATCAAATAACACTTTGCCAGTTGATAGTCTTTTCTCCTCCACTGAAACTCACACTGTCGGTTGTAGAATTACTGTCTTTGTTTCTCAACCCTTGTAATATTTCTCTTCCTCTCACACATAATCTCTCAACACACTGGATCACACTATGATGCTGACTGCTCTGCCACACCTTACTGGTTAGGCTCAACTGCAAGACTATCAAACTACTAGTAGAATCCTCTCACCAATATGATTGCTCACACACACACTGCAACTTTCGTAGAATTATTTCTAAGACTCACAATTCTTTTCTTTTCTTACTTCTCTCTACACTACTCCTCTTTCGCAGCATCAATTTTTTGTTTTGAGCACTCATTTCTTATATCGTGATTTCTCGCTAGAACGTAATTCAAAAACTTGAGCGGTTAGGGTTTCTGATTTTTGACACAATCTTCATGAGATCCAATCCTACCTTTCTCAGATCAATCACCTATCCTAGGAGGATGCACCTGCACATGGTTTCCATTATCCAATGCACATTTTCTGGAAATGGCAATCTCAAATCAGATCTTTTGTCATGAAATCAGTCGACACATAAAGTGCTTTAGAAGATTTATTTTCTAGGACTTCCTAAATCAGATTTCCCTTGCATAGATTCAGGAGCTAGCTACTGTGTGATGTTCCTCTATCATTCCTACTTCCTTGATCCACAATCAGTCAGATGCAATCCCATGATTTGTGGCTCCTCTATTAATGGCGATTATATGTTTCATCAACCCTATCGAGGAGGCTTCACCAACCACAACACGTTTGCCACCTCTACTTCACATGGCATCACAATGATAAAGACATGGCCCACCAACACACAGTTGGTCCGGAAAACATATACCGATATAACTCTTTGCTAGTAGAGCTTTCTTCTTTTGTTAACCGGTAGAGCACCCCATACCAGCAACACATCTTCACCTCTTGTGGTGTGAGACTACCATTAGGTCTTGATTCTTTATGTTCACCCTTATGTGAGTATTCATCATGTCGATTGATATTAATGATAACTTAGTGTCAAATTGCCAACAATCTCCCCCTTTGGCATTGATGTGAACTTCTAGTGAGATATTCCATACTGATACATTTCTCCCCCTTTGACACAATGAAAAAGGGTATTGTGCACTCCCCCTTTGATTCATACTAAAATCCCCCTTTAACACAATGAAAAAGGGTATTGTGCACTCCCCCTTTGATTCATACTAAAATCCCCCTTTGACCACCATCAACTCCCCCTGAGCCACATAAAACCTGCCTAGGCAGATGACACAACTCCCAACTTGTGTCAGAGGTACTCAAAAGTGCTTACTGGTAATGGTTTGGTGAAAATGTCTGCTACTTGTTCACCAGTAGGAACATAATCCATCCTTACCTCCCGTCCTTCAACTTTTTCTCAAAGAAAATGATATTTGATAGCAATGCGCTTTGTTCTAGGATGCATGACAAGATTCTTTGCTATGTTGATTGCACTTGAATTGTCACACCGAATGAGAATAGGATCAGTGATGTCCACCTATATATCTATGAGATTCTACTTCATCCAAAGCACCTGAGAGCAGCATGTAGTAGCAGCAATGTACTCAACTGCAACAGTAGATAGAGAGACCGAGTCCTTCTTCTTGCTATGCCAAGAGACCAACCGATCACCAAGAAAGAATGCACCGCCACTTGTGCTCTTTCTATCATCAATGTATTATGGGCAATCAACATCACTATATGCTTCCAAGAAAAAATTTCCCTGTTTAGGATACCACAAACTATAATTGAGCATTCCTTGTAGGTACCTAAAAATTATGCTAACAACATTCATGTGTGACTGCTTCAGGGCAGATTGGAATTTAGCCACCATGCACACTGCCTAAACTATATCTGGTCTTGAAGCAGTTAGATACAGTAGACTGCCTATCATCGATCTATACAGAGTATGATCCACCACTGGTGATTCATCATTCTTGCTCAATTTGTTGCCGGTCACCATGGGGGTACTTACCGGTTTACAATCTTCCAGTTGGAATTTCTTCAACATCTCCTTTGCATACTTGATTTGAGAGATAAAGATCCTTTATCTTGTTGTAATATCTACAAACCAAGGAACTAAGTCAATTCACTAAGCATTGAAATCTTAGATTCTGACTACATCTGATCAGCAAACTCTTTGCAAAGGGTATCCTTGTTGCCTCCAAATATGATGTCATCTACATACACAACCACAATAATCATGTGATTCCCATCTTTCTTTATGTACAAATTGTTGTCAACACTTCCCTTTTTAAATCCCTTCTCCTTTAGATACTGATCTAATCTTGAGTACCATGCTCTCGGAGCTTGCTTTAGACCATACAGAGCCTTCTTTAACCGACACACAAATGTCTCATCATCATGTAGCAAAAACCCTTCCATTTGCTCCATGAATACTTCTTCTTCCAAATTTCCATTTAGAAAAGCAAATTTTACATCCATTTGGTATACTTTATAGCCCTTGTAGGCAGAGTAAGCTAGAAAAATTCTAATGGCTTCCAATCTAGCCACAGGTGAAAATGTTTCTTCAAAGTCAATCCCCTCTACTTGAGAGTGACCTTCGCATACTAGTCTAGCCTTGTGCCTTACAATTTTACCTTCTTCATTCATCTTGTTTTGGTAGACCCATTTTGTGCCAATGATAATCTTGTCTTTCGGTCTAGGAACTAATTCCCAAGTCTTGTTCTTCTCAATCTGGTGCAATTCTTCTTCCATAACATCCATCTATTCTTGTCTCTTACTGGCCTTAATGAACATTTTGGGTTCAACTTCAGTCATGAGGCATAGGTTGACTTGTTCATCATTCTGGGCAATTCTTCTTCTAGTCTGCACACCATCACTCACATTTCCCAAAATTTTCTATTTCAGGTGATTCAGCTGTACATACCGATTGGGGACCTTCTTGGATGCTACCTCTGGTTCAATATCCATTTGAACTTCACAATATTCATCACCAGACTCATCATACCGGTTAACCTGTGGTTAACATCCTTTGTGCATATCTTCATCAACTTTTACATGCACACTCTCAATGACCCTTCTTAGTCTTTTATTGTAGCATTTGTAGGCTTTATTGTTAGATGAGTAACCAAGGAAGATTCCTTCATCACTCCTAGAGTCAAAACTTCCTAAACCATCCATATCTTTCTTGATGAAACACTAGCTTCCAAATACTTTGAAGTATTTGACTAATGGCTTTCGATCATACCATAACTCATAAGGTGTCATTTGTTGTTTGTTCTTAATTGAACCCAATTCAAAGTGTATGTAGCAGTATGAACAACTTCTTTCCAATATGTATCTGATAGACTGGCCTCATTTAACATGGTTCTGGCCATCTCCTTGACTTTCATGTTCTTCCTTTCTACCACGCCATTTTGTTGTGGTGTTCTAGGAGCAGAGTATTGCCTTCTAATTCCATGTTTTTCACAATAAACCTCAAATTCATTTCATGTAAACTCTCCACCCCTGTCTGATCTTAGGCATTTTAATTTGTACCCACTTTCCTTTTCCACCATTTTTCAAAAGATCTTAAATCTTTCAAATGCTTGTGATTTATCTTGCAGAAAGGTGACCCATGTCATCCTTGAGTAGTCATCAATGAAGAGCTTAAAGTATCTTCACTAGCAAGTGCTCTTGTTCAAGTTGGACCAAATGGATTTGTATGCACAATTTCAAGTGGTCTTGAGGTGTTGTGTTCCTTTGTCTTGAAACTCACTTTTGTTTGCTTACCTTTTACACATTCATCATAAAATGTGTTTACCGGTTTGATGATGGGTGGAATATTCCTCACACACCCCTTTTTGCTTACTGCAACTAAGTTATCAAAATTGATGTGACCTAATCTTCTGTGCCACAACCAACTTTCATCTACTTGTCCTAACATACATTGGGACTCATAGCTTTCCTCCAAATTATAAACATTTACATCAGTCCTCTTTCCTTCTGCCACAACTTTACCAGTATTGTCTTTCTTTATTTAGCAATCGGTTTAGTCAAAGGTGAATTTGTAGCCTTTGTCACACATCTGACTCACACTCAGCAAATTATGCTTGAGGCCTTCCACATAACATACATCACGTGCCTTCAGTTTTCCACCAATGCTTAGAGTTCCTTTTCCCTTTATTTTGATGGAGGAATTGTCTCCAAACCTTGCTGATCCACCATTCTAGTCTTCAAGTTTGATGAATTTCTTTTTGTCACTAGTCATATGGTTTGAACAACCACTGTCTACCACCCATAGATTTTTCCTTTCAACATGCAAGGCCATCTGTACTAAGAGACTTGATTCTGCCTGTTCCTTTTCTTTCTCAACCCAAACTGGTTTGATTTTCTTCTTCTTGTCTACTGCTATATTGAGCTCAAATCCAATTACTGGTCCATGATCTGGATTTACCTTCATTTGCTTGATCTTCTTGTTTTTGCATAACTTTTCTATGTGTCCAAATTCTTGACAGTTATAGCATTTTACATTTTCATTAAAGGGATCATCCTTAAAATTATTGTAGGGTGCAGGTTTATTCTTCCTAAAATCATAACTCTTATGACCATATCCATTGCATTGATAGGAGACAACATTCATATCTCGGAGTGTATTAAATGGGTTTCTACTTTCATAATTTATAGAAGGCTTATTGTTTAATCTACAGTCATCTATTTTGTGTCCAAATTTATTACACTGGTAACAGTAACCATGAAAGTTTGAAACATACTGGTTAAGCTATCTTAGTACTGAATGGAACTGCCTCATGGAGGGTCTTCCCTTCATGTTGTTAAATCTGGTGAATCCTTCATGGTCAATTTTGGCATTTCTCCTAAAGTCTACATTTTGGTGCAAGAAGTGTGGCCTCCGGTTTATTTCTGCATACCGGTTTGAGTGACGATTTCCAACCGCATCTACATATGTCTTTTTGCCGGTATCCTTGCCTACAATGAATGTCTTCTTTCCTTCACCTTCAATTGAAGAGGTGAACATTATTTCTTTTTCAGATTTATCTTTGTGGGTTGAACTTTAACCTTGTTCAAAGCCTAAGCCACTGGTGTCTTTCGATTGCTTTTGTTTGCTCAACATCTTATCTAAGGCCTCAGTGTTGCCTTCATACTTGCTCCTTATTTTTATTTTTTCCTTGCTTTCTTCAAGCTCCTTTCTGAGCTTTATTATTTTCACTTCTAGCTCTTGATGCTCCTTTTCTTTCTTTGTCAAATCAAAAGTTGTAGCTTCACTAATCCTCTTAGTTTCTTCCAGCTACAGTTTCAAGTCAGATATGACTTGACCAGACTCTTCTAGTGACTGCTTCAAAAGATCTTGTTCATCTACTACAACAAGCTTAACCCTCTTGATTTCTCTTCTTGTTTTAATCAATTGTTCAAGCACACTGATAAGTTCACTCTCCAAATCCACTTCAGCCTCAATATCCTCTTCTTCCTCATCTTCATCAGCTAGTCTATCAAGTGCCATGAAAAAATTAACTTTTCTATCATTCTCATGGTCATCATCTTCCGATGCATTTTCATCATCTGTTGTGTCATCCTCAATGATATATAGGCTATTCTGGTTCCGGTAGCCTCTCCTTCCCTGTTGGTAGTCATTCCTTTCTCTGTCTTTGCTGACAAATCTTCTGAACTCTCTTGACTCATCTCCACCAGTTTCTTTTTTAGGACAATTTCCAATGAAGTGTCCCACTTTCCCATAGTTGAAGCATTTAAGTGGTAGTTTTCCTTTGTACCGATCAGATCCTCTTTTGAGCTTCCTGACAAAGTTCGCTTCTTTTCCCTTTTTAGTGATATTGAATGTAGCTTCTTTCCTTGAGGAAGTATCACCGGTTGTTCTCATCTCATAGGCTGTCAGAGCCAAATAGCTCATCCATTGTAAAAGTCTTCAGATCCTTGGCTTATTCTATGGCTGACACCTTAGTATCATATTTAGGAGTGAGAGATCTAAGTATCTTCTTGACAAGAATCTTATCTGTAATCTCTTCTCCAAGTCCTCTAATGGTATTCACGGTTTCATCAAATCTGTGAAGATAGTCTGGAATATTTTCATCATCTTTCATTTTGATGCTTTCAATTTGGCCCCTTAGTGTTTGTAGCTTGTCTTCTTTGACTTTTTCATCTCCCTCAAACAACCTCTGCAATTTGTCCCATGTCTCCTTTGCTAAAATACAGTGCATGACTTTGACAAATTCATTATCGGATAGTCCACTCAAGATAGCATGTTTTGCCTTTGCATTATTCTCATACTCCTTTTTTGCATTATTCTCATACTCCTTTTTTGCATCTGGATCAGAGGGAGGAGCATTAGGACTGACATACCCATTCTTGACTAACATCCACACATCAAAACCAAGAGATTAAATATAGGTCTCCATTCTTTTGCTCCAGAAGGCATAGTTGGATCAATCAAACATGGGGGCTTTTGAGGAAGCAGACTCACTTCTTGCCATTGTGTTCAAAGTCTAGAATCAACCCAAGGTTTAAATATAACTGGGAACTTGGCTCTGATACCAATTGTTGAACACAAAATACCATTGAGAGGGGGGTGAATCAGTGGTTCCTAAGCTTTTCTTTTATCTGATCTTACTTCAGAATATTGGTTTTTCACTTAACCACTAAACAGTCATACCGGTAATACAAGAGAGAAACTCAAAGAGATCATTCACACACAAGTAACTCACAACACAAGATTTACGAGGAAAACCCAATATGGGAAAAACCTCAGTGAGAAAAGCTGCTGGAGACTACTGCTCCAATCCAACCTCACAGGTAAAACACTGACTTACAAAGATTTTGGGCACCAACCCAAGGAGCACCAACCCCTGCACCAAGCTTCAACTTGGAGATGTATATTGAAATACTATTTGAATACAATTAAGGCTTCTTGTTGCAAATGAATTCTGCAACTCTTTGATCAAATAACACTTTGTCGGTTGACAATCTTTTCTCCTCCACTGAAACTCACACTGTTGGTTGTGGAATTACTATCTTTGTTTCTCAACCTCTTTTATCTTTCTCTCCCTCTCACACACAATCTCTCAACACACTGAATCACACTAGGATGTTGCCTGCTCTGCCACACCTTACCGGTTAGGCTCAACTGCAAGACTACAAAACTACTGGTAGAATCCTCTCACTGATATGCTTGCTCACACACACACACTACAACTTTCGTAGAATTCTTTCTAAGGCTCACTATTATTTTCTTTGCTTACTTCTCTCTACACTACTCCTCTTTCGCACCATAATTTTTTTGTTTTGAGCTGTCATTTCTTATATCGTGATTTCCCGCCAGAATGTAATTCAAAAACTTGAGCAGTAAGGGTTTTTTCTTTTTGACACAATCTTCATGAGATCTAATCCTACCTTCCTCAAATCGATCACCTATCCTAGAAGGATGCACCTGCACACAATTTCCATTATCCAATGCACATTTTCTAGAAATGGCAATCTCAAATCAGATGTTCTGTCACAAAATCAATCGACACATAAAGCGCTTCAAAATATTTCTTTTTGAGGACTTCCTGAATTGGATTTACCTTGCATATATTCAGGAGCCAACTACTCTCTGATCTTCCTCTATTATTCCTACTTCCTCGAGCCACAATCAGTTAGAAACAATCCCGTGATTTGTGGCTCCTCCATTAATGGCGATTATATGTTTCATCAACCCTATTGATGAGGCTTCACCAACCACAACATGTTTTCCACCTCTACTTCACATGGAGTCACAAAGATCAAGACATGGCCCACCAACACACAATTGGTCTGAAAAACACATACCGATACAACTCTCTGCCAGTAGAGGTTTCTTCTTCTATTAACAGGTAGAGCACCCTATATTGGTAACACATCTTCACCTCCGGTGGTGTGGGACTACCGGTAGGTCTTCATTCTTTATGCTCGCCTTTATGTGAGTATTCATCATGTCAGTTGACATCAATGACAACTTACTGCCAAATTTCCAACAGAGACATGATTGATGATATTCATCTTCTCTTTGATGAAGATGATCCTTCTTCGATTTTTGCAAGGGAACACTCCAACCCTCTTGTTCATTCTCTAGATGATCATTCTTTCGAGGTTGAAATGATTGTGGATTGTTATGTACAACAATTAGAGGTATTTTTATCTTTAGAGGAGACATGTGAGTCTTTGGAACTTGTTCTACATTCATCTCCACTAGATCTTGGAGTTCCTTTTTCAGTAGTGTGGATCAGTACACCACCTTTGGAGGGGGTAACTTTGAGCATCGATATAGAGACACTTGAGCAGTTTTCAAAGACATCATACATCATGAGTTTTTTTCCTACATCTTCCCTTCATGATTGGGGAGACTTGATGGATACAACTTTGGTGTGTTTCTTCCTAAGAGGAGGAATGTTGTTCGACATTCATGGAGCAGTTTTTTAATTCAATTTTGGGCTTCTACCATTGGTGCAGTTTCTACATTGAGGGGGGATTATTGGATTCTCTTCTTCTCTCATATGGGGGGTCTTTATCCTCACATGGGGTTTTGTCCTTCACATACTTCTTTGAGAGTTCTTTGTATTGTTTTAATCTCTATTTTTTTTTGGTGGGGGGGGGGGCACGCTCCCATTAGATATTTCTCTCTTTCCCCGCCTTATGATATATTGCATTTACATTTGTACATGGGTACCCAACATGGCCTTGTAGTTGAGACCCATATTTCATTGCTTAGTTTCATTCTATACTTAAGTGCATTCCCCTAAGTTGCACTTAAGGGGGGGTGTTGATGTAATTATTTATCCATCTTGGATATAATTACACTTTACTTAAGTTTACTTAGGTACATGCATAACATTATAGTTTACATATGATACACTTAGAAAGATGTCAATGTATGGGTAGTGTGTATGTAGGATAATTTCCACCTTTTATGGTGTGATCTTAAATCCACTTATTGTGGAGTGATAATTCCACCTTTGCTGGGTGGTCCACATCTTGTGGAATATTTTACTATTTATCCTACCTACCCCTACCTACCCTTGTATCTCATTGAGCTATATGTCATCTTTGTGTGCTCTCGTATCTCTTAGCCTTTCCTTTATAAGCATGCTCATCTACATTACATGTAATTCTTAAGGATGTAGTGGATCTCTTTTGCATCTTGATGAGAATACAATTTATTCTTGTCACATATTTTATCTCTCTTGTTATTGTGTTATCTATTGGTCTCTTTGATCTTAGCTTCTTCAAGCATAATCTCATAGTGGCGTAGATGTTTTTGAAGGATTTTCGGAAGAGTATGAGAAGATTTGAAGATTTGTAGAAGATTTCTTGAAGAATTGTCTGCGTATGTAGAGTATCTAGAAGTATTAGGGTAAAGTGCATTTATTACACCTAAAGGTTAGGTATGCAGAAGATAAAAAATGATTTAATCACTTCATTTATCAATTTACATTTCAAGAGAAGAATTGAAGAGAGCTCTTTCAAGTAGAATTTTCAGAGATCAAAGCATGAAGAATATTTATGGCACAAATTTTCCAATCTAGTGGTCAAGGTGTTTTTCACTGAAACTTTTCAAGTTTGAAGTTTGAATTTCTGAAATGGTTGCCTCTAGAACTACAACTCCTCTAGTTGTAAACATCACTAAGAGAGTTTGGCCATATTTTAATATGCACCCATTCATCTCCATAGAAAATGATCCAAAGAGTGTGTTTTCATCGGTTCCACATGACATTTTGAACACTGAGGATATTAGGGTTTATACGACTACAACATCGAGGAATTGGGAAGCTCCCATCTCTTGAATCTTTACAACAAGTAGTTGATCGATGGAATTTTCGGGCTGAAACTAGAATTTCAAGTGTTAGAGGATACTGTTTCATACAGTTTGCCAAATTTCTGATGTTCGATAAACTTGAATGGGTCCAGTATGTTCCTAGAAGAGCATGCTATGAATCTATGTGGTTAAACAAGTCTTTCAAAATCACTAATAATGCTATTAGAGTTGTTACTGGTTTGTGTTCATCTAGAGAGTTGTCATTGTTGAAGTTGGTAATTGTCACAGATGCAACTGGTTTGAGGTTTGACAAAAGAGCCATGAATATTAATGATATCTTGGAGTATGATGTCATATTTCCCTCAATGGTGATTGGATACAAGATATACTATTCCAACAGAGAGAACTTTATATCCAAAACCGCCATATATGTTTCCTATGAGATGGTTCGGGAGATAAGAAGTATGATCTATGCCAGTTGCTCCAGAGTGAGATAATGAAGAACTTTGAAGAATATCAAGGAGGACAAGAAGATTTCATTCAAGTATGGCACCTTGATCTTGTTGGCTCCCAAATCAAAAGAATTCCAAGTTCTAGAGGAAAAGCCACTAATTCATCAACAAACTCAGAATGGGACTTGGCCAACGAACAAGATTTAGTCATAAGACTAAGATCTCCTACACTTTTGGCTTTGCGAGACCAAGGCAAGTCAACCTATTTAATGTCCAAACAACATTCAAATTTCTACACTCTCGACATTACAAAATACAATAGATCATCCCAATGAATATGTACTAAGGGAGATGGATAAACTCTTGGTTTCGGTTACAACCTTAGTCTATAAACATCTATGCACTCATTGAGGTTGGGTTTCTACAATAATCCTACTCCTAATGCAAAAAATAAAAGAGATTTGATTAAAGGAATGATTCTGAAAACTGGGTGGAAACCCCATGACCAATGCCTTATTAGGGCAACAAAGTCAACCTAGAACAAATTACTCATGAATCCAAATAGAATGAACATAACCAATTAGTTCTCAGCACTAATGCATGACATTAACACTCTCCATTAAATCTTTTCTACAACCATACTTGAAGATCCTGCATATATACAATATCATTCCTGATTCTATCATAAGAATTTTAATCTCTTCCTTGAATAGAAGCCGAAGACAAAATGACACCAAAATTGTTGGGACAAAATAAAATAATGCTTGATCTTTTATTTCATAAAATGGTATCAATACAAGAAGGAGACGGCTTGATAAAACTCATAAAACTTTCTTGTATATTGTCTATAACTATTTAAAAGAAAAAGATTACATGCTGAGAAAGGAAAACTCAAAACTGTTGGGATCTAACACACAAAATTTATATGGAAAACCTCAATGAGGAAAAACCACGGTGGGATTTGTGACCCACAATATCAGTTCACTGGCCATATGAAAAGATATTACATATAATAGGGGCCTACACTTGCAGGAAGGCACACTGCCTAGAGCATATTGCTCATCACTAAAGAGCCTCACTGACTACAAGCTTTTTGCCAAAGTAAATTACTGAAAAAATGAACTCAAGAATGCATGTGCTATGCCAAATAGAGTTTTGTTTTTGGTTTTGCTCTGTATCGGTTCATAAATTATGAACTGCTACCAGTATCTCTTCTCCTCCAAGAATGCTTTCCAAGCTATCTATAGGTCATTGCATGATATAGCATTCACATACAAAATGATCTCCGTATACATATTTCACATCATACAGTTCTTCTATATTCTCCTATATCCACATATATCATATGTCTCATTTTCCATTACAAAAATAACCTAGTAGACTAACGTATATACCTATTACAAATGATATGCCTTATGTCGTCTTACAATACATTTATAACAATTTCGGCCTTGACAATATTAATTATAAAATTATTTAAGTAAATCCTCCTTGATGTCGGCTTCCAAAGAACTATTGATGTCGGTGTAGCCCTGAATGCTCCAAAGCTGGTATCTACCAGTATATGCTTCCTGGTGCCATTTTATGACTTCCATCATATCTTGTTGCCATCAATGACAACAAAATGATTCCAATGAGTGTCAATTTCCAACAATCTCCCCCTTTGGCATTGATGGCAACACTCATGTGAAAAATGGATTCCCTGCCAATATGCTCCCCCTAAGCTATATACTCCATTTGAAATGTGTTCCCTGATATTTTCACATATGAACATACTCCCCCTTTGACATTAATGCCAAAGACCAGTGAAAGAATAAAAGAATACTGTTAGTTTCACTGGAGCTTAGTCATCTTTAGGATTTCCGGGTATGCCTTTTGCAATAACTGAAGATATGTATCCCAGATGGATTTAAAGGTATCGAAAGTAGATGCAAGTCCACTTAGTAAGTGGGCAAGTGTTTCTTTCTCTTGGATATCTACCGGTGTGGGTTTAGTTATCATATCCATACACTCTTTCTTGTGAACACCCAATGAATCTAGTCTAGGACTTACCAATCCTCATAGATTTCTTGCTATCCTCATGATTTTATCTGTCTCCTCAAAAGAAAAAAATTGGCTCTCCAAGGACAAAATTTGTCCATCAACAGATGTGGTTAGTGTAGTCAATCCATCAAAAGAGAGCAATTTTAGCCATCTTATCATTTAATTCCTTCAATCTTCTATCTACATTAGCTGTAAGACTTTCTATGTTACAACACACTTTGTAGATATTTGTACATTGTTTTAAACAAACCTCAATAGGGATAAGTTTGTCCTCAACTTTATTCTTCCTTGTTTCTATAAGCTGATCAAAAGTTGTTCTTTTTGCAGCAATGAAATTGTCCAAAGCTTGTCGGTTTGCTATATCTGCCTTAGAGAGTGAAAATTGTTTGATATGTGCTCTGTTAGAGTCTTGAGCTTACTGGAAGGGCTTTCTCCATCTTCAATCTGACAGTCAGGTAATAATCTGTGCAATACAGAGACTGATTGATCAATTAATCCTTTATCTATAGTACCTTCCTTCAGTAATTTATGAGTAGCCATCATCATTAATTCAGTTGGACTCAACTCAAAGACTGATTTCTTCTCAACCTGAGAAGTGTCAATTGCCAAAATCTTTGTTGGGGACCAGTTTTACCTATCGGTATGGACTCAGTGGCTTTTACCTTGTCCATCTCAAGCTCTATTGCACTAGTGGCTTTGCCACTTGGTGCAGTGTCGGTTACTGCCGGTGGAGTATTATCCACAAAATTTCCAGTGTCCTGTACATTGCCTTGTTAAAAAATGGTCTACGCCGGTACAAACTGTACACTCTCCTTAGCAGCCATTTGTGTTTGTGTATCTATAGTTACTATCGGTTGTGTCAAAACTGGAGTTGAACTGCCCAAAATACCTTTCCCTTTTGATTTGTTAGGAATGGTGGAAGATGTTGCCCTTGCAAATTCTTCTTGAGATGTGAGAAAGTCTGGGTTTTTCTGAAAGAATCTGGTCCATCCCTTACTTGTCTCATTTACCACCTCGTTTACTCTCCCCATCATAAGGCTTATCTGTTGGGATTTACTACTGAAGATTTTCCTATTTACAGTGTCAATACATCTTTTCATTTCCTCATTATTATAGTACCACACAATTCCAAAAGTGCAACTTCTTTGATTTCCCTATCTCTCTTGACAACGTCAAGTCTCCTAGCCTCAAGTTTATTATACAAGGATAAAGGTATCTCCTTCAAAATTTCTATTAAGGCTTTCTTATAGATGTCTGTATACAACAAAATAGCATCTTCTAATTCACTTTGCTCATTCTCTTCTAAATCTTCATAATACTTAGATATATTTTTCAATATTCCATCTTTTGTAGTTTCATCAATAAGCTCAGCACAGGTCATTGTGGTCTTACCGGTTCCAGTATCATCACCTCTCTTCTTTTTGCTTGTGGATGTCAATGTGACTGGTTTCCTCTTCTGCATAGGATTCCTTGCCAGTGGTGAAGGTGCAGTAGGCTTAGTTACCTTTCAAACAAGTCTCCTCCTAGGCTCTACCTTCTTCTACTCTACCGATGGTTTTACCACATTCTTCCTTTGTACCCTTCTAAAAGCCAGAGGTTCATTATCCTTAGGATGAGAATCTGAAGTGATAGGGGAAATGTGAACTTGTGGCTTCTTTACTTCTGCAATACCAACCTCTGTCGGTTTAGCATCTTGTTCTTATTTAGAGCCCAACTGAGTGTCTCTCTTATAAAGCACATCTTGTATATATGCAGCCATCTTTTCTATTTTGTTTTCTCTTCTCTTCCTATTAAAACTAGTTTTCACTTCAAGAGCCTTCTCTCCTGTTGTACCAAAATGTTTTTTCTTATCATCTAATGGGGCATCTAACAAAATCTTTGCATAGAGTTCAAAAATGCTATCATCCACCTCATATCCAAGCTCAGTAACCCAGATTTGCCTAGGTTCAACTGCTTCCATAAGAGTTTAATCAGTTTTTACCATGAAACAGATATCAATGGAATACTTCTCCACAATGTTCTTTGAAATTCTCTCCCTTTTCCTCATGTTTTCTTGAAAAGTCTTAAAATACCCCCAAAATTTCTCATCTCTACCGGTACCAAGACTGATGATAGCTTCCTTGATCTGCATGAGCCCAATGCTTCTTCCCTATACCAAGTAGCTCATTTAGGAAGTAAAGCAATAAACAAACAATCAAGTCCCCATATCTAAAAGTTCCTTTCTTGATTCCTTTGATCTTTCCAAGGTTTAAAATCAACTCACTCCTCATCCACTCACATAAATCATTTTTCACATTATTCCTCAACATCTAATATGCAGCATGAATGCATGAACTAGAAACATAATTCAATCAGTTGGATTGAATTACCTTGTAACCTATGATCATGCTTTCAAACTTTATATCTGTGTCGATGATTATGCTTATCCTCATTGATCTGCTATCAGGTGTAGCACCAAAGTGTTTTTTGACCTCTGTGTTGGAAATTTTCTTACCAGGTTCTTGTCTGACCCTGGGTAAGTCGGTGACATCTTGAATTGCCTCCTTCATGATCATGTAATGCCTATCTATCCAAATAAATTCATTGTGAACCCTGCTCAGAATGTATCTGATCACCTCATCCTTGAATTTTGGTATGTACAGAATACCGGTTAACCCTAGATCCTCAATTACTTTGAATTTTGGCTTGATGGTTCCAGAGTCTCCCAGTATCACGGATTGATACATACTTTTGATTTCTTTAGTGCCCAAATCCTCAAGGGTACAGTGAATGTATGCCCTCTTATCTTCAACATACATTAGGCTATCAGGAACCCTAGATAATGCTCCCACAGAGTCTTCCTTTTTAGCAATTTTGAGAACCTCCTTAAATACTAGCCTTAACCTATCCTTGACTTTGACAATGGTGAGATTTGTAATAAAAGTAGGAGCTAAAGATCCAGATGCCATGTCAGAAAAATACCTAAAAGTAAATTCTGGTGGAAGATTGATAACTGCTTGAAAGCTTTATCATAATTCTTTTGCTCGCTCTTGACTTGCTTTGACTTCGCTCTAAATGTTTGAATGCTCGGTGAGTGAAAATGAATTCACTTACCCTCTTTTATCAGTGAATAAAACCCTAATTTTCTATAATAAATGCTTCACCAACAACCCTATGAATGTCGGTATCATAGTTATGTGCTGGGTGAACCTTCATAGATGATGAACACAATTCTCCAGATCTTCTTGGATCTCTTCCGGGGTGATATGCAAAATTTAGCAATGACTTTGCCAACCCTTGAGGCTTATGCCTCAGATACTGGTGGAATTTCTTGTTGGTGGAGGAATACTCTATTCTACTGGTGGAGTTACCGGTATAGATCCATCTCCACTTGGTTCTTCAAATTTTCTAACCCATCTCTTGGTGTGATCTTGTTGTATTTCATCTACCTTTTGCTTTCCTTTCTCATTATCTTTATCATTATTAACTGGTTGAGTCTTGCTTATGCAATACTTAGCAATATGACCTATTTTGTTGCATACATAACATGTAACATTGTTCTTCTGAATTGCTTTGACATATCTGGTATCATTTCTTGACCTACAATGATTAGCAAATGTCCAAACTTTCCACATGCATGACATTTAACATTCATTTTGTAGTCTTCTGATCTATGGCCATATTTCTTGTAGTTTGTGCATTGACCGGGAACAAAATTATAGTTTTGATTTGCCTTATTTCTACATTGTTTAGCCATATGCCCAAATTTATTGCAAACAAAACATCTACCATTGAATTTATGAGCATTAGATTGTCTTACCGGTTTCCTCTGTTTTGATGAGTTCTGCATATCAGTTGTCTGATCTTCATTTGCAGCATCAGAGATTTCACCTTGTACAAATCCAAGTCCTATAGAATCATCAATCTATCTCTATTTTTTCAATAAGTCATCCAACTGTGCAAGACTAATCCTAAAATTTTCTTTATACTCACTTGTAGTAGTCAAATCATCTCTCGGAGTGGTTACTTGTCTTTCAAGTTCTTGTTCATTGTTCTAGGAGTGTGCCAAATCATTTCTCAACAAATTATTCTCATGAGTCGGTCTACCACATTCATCAAATTTGTTCTTCAGAGATATAACAAGATTATCTTCCTTCTTCTTTCTATCCTCAATATCTTTTGATAACCTCATAGTTAGATCTTGCATTTCATTCTTAATGAGCATGTTTGTTTGACTTAGTTTCTAACATTGTTCCTTAAAAGCATTCTTCTCCTCATCATTCGGTTGTTGCAAAAGTTATTTTCTCTTGGCTTGAGCAGATGATAACCTTTCTTGCAATTTTTGAATGAATTCATTTGCAGAATTCAATTCTTCTTGCAATTTCAAGTTCTTCATGCTTTCAGCATCATAATCCTCAAGAGCCATCTCAAGTTGCTTCTCCATAGCCATGTTCAAAGATTCTAGTTTCAGGATTTTCCTCAAACTGTTAAACTTCTTTCGAGGTACCAAGCTTTGATACCAATTGTTGAGATCCAAGAACACTGAGACGGGGGGTGAATCAATCTTCTTCCAGAATGAACAATTTTTAACTTTCTAAACCATGCATAAATATACCGGTAAACAGATAAACATATAACAAGAAGAAAATAAACCATCCACATAAATTAACACCATAACACATAATTTATATGTGGAAAACCTCAATGAGGAAAAACCACGGTGGGATTTGTGACCCACAATATCAGTTCAATGGCCATATGAAAAGATATTACATATAATAGGGGCATGCACTTGCAGGAAGGCACACTGCCTAGAGCATACTTCTCATCACTAAAGAGCCTCACTGACTACAAGCTTTATGCCAAAGTAAATTACTGTAAAAATGAACTCAAGAATGCATCTGCTATGCCAAATAGAGTTCCGGTTCTGGCTCTGCTCAGTACCAATTCTTAAACTCTGAACTGCTACCGATATCTCTTCTCCTCCAAGAATTTTTTCCAAGCTATCTACATATCATTGCATGATATAGAATTCGCATACAAAATGATCTCCATACATATATTTCGCATCATACAGTTCTGCTATATTCTCCTATATCCACATATATCATATGTCTCATTTTCCATTACAAAAATAACCTACCAGACTAACGTATATACCTATTACAAATGATACGTCTTATGTTGGCTTACAATACATTTACAAAAATGTCAGCCTTGACAATATTAATTATAAAATGATTTAAGTAAAAGTAAATCCTCCTTGATGTCGGCTTCCAAAGAACTATTGATGTTGGTGCCGGTGCCGATGTCAGTGTAGCCTTGAATGTTCCAAAGTCGGTATCTGTCGGTATATGCTTCCTAGTGCCGGTTTATGACTTCCATCATATTTTTTTGCCATCAATGACAACAAAATGAATCCAATGAGTGTCAATTGTCAACAAAAACTACTCTAAGTTTGGATTGTGCATGGAAGTCTTGCTTCCAGCACTTGCAAAAAATTACAATGAATAATAATGAAAAGAATAGAAAACATATACATCAAGCAAGAAGACCTAAAGAAAACCCTAAAAGAACATTTGAAAAAGACATGTCCTCATCCTTCAAATCTGCATCTTGAAAGTCTTCTCTTCTTTTTCTTCAAAATTTGCCTCAAACTACACCTGCACCTTGCACCCTGCTGAAAATGTGTTGAAAATCAAAAAAAATACTATCTCAAGAACTCGTCAATTCAATTTATGCACTTTGACCAAAGTTGCCACTTTTGGATCACTTCCAATCTCTACAAACAACTCACTTTTGAATTTTTCCCCAAAACTAAGAAAATGCCCTCTTTGGTGAAAATCAATTCTACGCACTTACCTCTATATCCTCCCTCTGGCTAGAAAAAGAAAAAAATTACCCTCGTGGTGAAATGACATGTCACTGTCCTCCTATGTGAAAATTACTCCTCTGATTGAAAATCTCTCCCTGTTTGTCGCTACATACTTGATTTTCAAAAAATGCCCTTCTTGCTAGAAATACCTTGTGGATCAACCCCGCCTACAGTATCCCTTCCTATGAACCTACATATTTGTTTCCCCTATATATCTATTGTTCAAGTCATTTACAGTGACTACTGGTGTAATGGCGGCTATCTCTAATTGTATTTCACATTATTTATCAACAACAAGGGAAGACATCCATACATTTCTTAGTCTAGCCACTCCATTATCTTGGGTCAATGTGGGTGAGCACTTCACACATTTGCGCTGCTCTACGGAGCCCCTGCTAGATACCATATCCAATCTCGGTCCAAAACCCACACAAATATGAGCTCTGGAGTACACTCTTGCTCATCAATTATCTCCATGCCCTAAATCCCCTTATCTCTCACAACTGTTCATTCTTCCCTAATTCTTTTTGTTTTTCTATGTTCATTTTCTTTTATATTATACTGCAATGCACCCTCGGTTGTATTTCTCACCGTGCGGGACAATCTTCTCACTTGTCATGAGCTTTATCTATCCCACTTTTTTCTTCCTTCACTCTTGCCTCCCTTGTGGGATGGCGAGAACATGGTCTGCACCCCTCATCTTGTGCCCCACGGCCGCTCCTCAACGCCCATTCATGGTATGCGGGATGGTGGGGGAGGCTGTCCATCCCCCTCCCTGCCAGCCCACACCTTCTTTTCACCTGCAGCAAGGTACTTACGGTGTTAAGAAGGAACAAATCCCTTCCTCCCCCGCCACCCCGCGATTTCTTCATGGCACTTTAATCCTTCATGCGGGGTGGAAAATAAGGTCTTCAGACAATCATAAAACTAGATTCACCTTCATGTGGCATGGGCCCATTTTCATTTCAACAGGCAAGGGCGTGGTTTCTTCAAAGTTTTTAAATCCCTTAATAAAGTGATTCGAGTTTCATTTTAACTCATTCCCTTTGAAAATTATTCAAAAGAAAAAACTAATCTTCCCTCCCTTTCTTATCACATTTTTTATAATAGTGTGATAGATTGAGCCCTTTTATGTCCAAATTAAACCACAGAGGTGATTTAATTTATTTCACTCAAATCAGCTTCATATCAATATTATTTAAATCAAAATGACTTAAATAATATATTGTATATTTTATAAGATTCAATCTGTTTCTCTAGGCCTCACCATTAGTTGGGCCCGATTAAAAAAAAATCGTTTATGGGCAACTGATCTAATGAGAAAACTCTGAAACACTTAGTGGAGATGCTCAGAATTCGAGAAACTGAATTCGGGATCATTAAACTAAACATTTTTGCAACCCTGACTTTTGGCTAAAAACACTTGGGTGGCCCCAAGAATTAGCTTCAAAAACTGACCAAAACAACTGATCAAGGCTTGCAGACTGGCACACTGATAAAATGTAATATAGAAAACCCAGGGCATCAGACGAATCATCATTACGAATTTCAAAGCAAAAGACATTAACCTCCAAAGTTTCCTACTTGGTTATTTCTGAAAACACACTTGTTAAATCAACCTAAGTACCATCCAAAACCTTATTTGAAAAAATATCAAACCTCCACTTCAAGGGCCACTACCTGACACGTTGGTACATCTAGTTACCATGAATGAGTGTGCAAGAGGGTTTGATGTGATTAGATCACATGTGAAAAATATTAACCCTCAAAGTTGCCTCTTCTGAAAATTCTGGAAACGTTGCTTGTTAACCCTGAAAAAGTCCATTTGGAATGGATCTTGAAATCTGATCAAACTAGGAGTTGGAGGGCTACAGACTGGGAATGTGGTAGATAATTTTATAATGAATCATGGAGTACAACCATCTTTATGTGCAGGTCAACTGGGTGTGAAATAAAAGTTCACAAAGTGGGCAACAAACTGCTGTTTGACACAATCTAGTTTGCAAAAGTGAACTTTTTGCAAATGGAATTGACTTGGTAAAATTATCAAATGGATTCATGGGGATTTACCAACCGGCATAGGGCTTCAAAGAATAGTATAGAATCAAGGAAAACTCTTTGTTTGGCTTGACAATCAATCGGCGCAAAGATGCAACTACTCAAAGTGGGCTACTTAGAAAAGTGTAGACATGTGCAAACAACAACCTTAACTTCTGGAACTCCAAAGGAGACTTCACAAACTTGTCAAAAATGAACCAAGGAAGTTTTAGATGGACACATGGCATCTCCAATAGGCACTTAACACCCTCCCCAAGGGATTTCACATGAAATTCAATAGGTGAAAAAATGTGAACTCACAAACTGAGCTACAAAGGCCCATTCTGAAATGCGACTCTGAATGCAATATACAAAATTTTGAACCTGGCTCCTCAAAATTATGCAAAATTTTTGAGGTCCCAACAGGTCCTGTGTTTATTTTTCTATTTCATGAGTGAAGTTTTGGGTGTAGACCAAGTCCAATGAGCTTATGACAGACCTGTGGAAGTACAAATTACAAAATTATTATTCAAGGTTGGTGACACTAAGGCCCAAAGAGTTGTCTTATGGGGTTACTTTTAAAAAAATTTAGAGTGAAATGTATGATAGGGAGAGGATCTCTAAGTTAGTGGTGGAGAAGTATCAAGACACTATTTGCTTCATGGTAGATACTGACCAATGCCCGATGGAGGCTATTGAGCCAAGAACTATTTGGATCATTCCAATAGGGTATGAGGTTGAAGATGACATTCTTGAGCTATATGCACAACATTTTTTAAGCCAACCGATAGATCCTTATGAGGAAATATTTGGTACCTATGCAAAGAAGAGCTTGAAGTTGCATCACCAGTTCAAAAAGCTAGAGATCTAGAGAAAAGTGAGGAAGGAAGTAGAGGCATAAGCGAAAAGAATTGGAATCTCTAAAGAGGCAGTTCGGGAAGCAAGAAAGAGGAACAATCTATATGCTAAGGAGCATGTCAAGGAAAATAAATCTAAACTAGAAGTCTCTTCTCCTAAGCCAAAGCAAACCAAGAGCTTTGCACCTTCCTCCAGATCTACTAAACCAATAAAATATCCAATTAAATCATCCGGTGGTGAAGAAAAGAAAAAGAAAGTAAGATTTGTGACAGTGAAGGGTGATGAGGAGACAGAGTTAGGTGAAGTTGTGAAGGAAGTAAAGGAAAAGGGCACTAAAGCTGCTAAAGTTGGTAAGGAGAAGCCAACTGATGGAGACAAGCCAAGTAAGAAACCAAAAACCTCTAGAATAGACAAGGTAATTAAGCAAGTAAGATTCACAGTTAAACTTGCTATGTCATTAGATGAAATTGTAAAGAATGGAAATTTGAAGCCAATGTATGAATGGTATGACAATTTTAATGATAATGGAAAAAGGGCTTTAGAGGAAGCAACTGTAGAATATTTGAATAAATTTAGTAAGGCTAATAGAAATAATGTCAGAAATCCCCAAAAGTTTGTATGACATTTTAGAAATGAGAAGACAAATTGCAAATAAGGAGGACAAAAGATTAAGAGAATATGTGCTAGTCAATATATGTTCTGTGATATCTAAAGAAGAAATTAACATAATTCTTAAGGAAGCTAAGAATGAGTTCAGAAGCAAAACTAGAGTAAATAAGATAATGATTGGCAAAAATGATGAAGTCA
Source organism: Cryptomeria japonica (assembly GCF_030272615.1). Classification (NCBI taxonomy): domain Eukaryota; kingdom Viridiplantae; phylum Streptophyta; class Pinopsida; order Cupressales; family Cupressaceae; genus Cryptomeria; species Cryptomeria japonica. The sequence continues at coordinate 590,971,993 of NC_081413.1, read as the reverse complement.
TAAAGGATACCAAGACAATCTTGAGGAAATTATTGCTTTAGAATCAATATGAGGTTATCCCTGAGAAAAATCAAGATGACACTCCTAAATCTGGTCTGAAAACTCAAAGCATGCCATCCCAAGGTGATCAGAGAAATGTTGATACTCCTTCTACTTCGGAAGTGTGAATAGTTGATTAGGTAGAGGTGGATGTTCCAAAAGATTACAAAGATGAGGATACAGTGGACAAGGGTGAATGAGAAGAAGGTAATGGTAATGAGGATGAGGATACAAAAAATCCTCCAAAACAACCCATGGATACAATGCCCTCAGTTGAGAATCAAGCTTCGATTGTTGATGATGCGGGCCATAAAGAGGTCAAGACAAAAATGGATGCAAATGATAAAAGGGGTGCAACAAGAGACATTGCAGATGATGTAAAAGATTTTCTTGATAAGGGCAAGCACATTTTTTATGGCTTGAACTATCACAAGGTCCAATTAATTTAGATTCTCTCTCTCTCTGATCTAGAAGCTAAAGTTAGAATCACTTTCTCAAGCTAAGGCAAGAGAGGAGATCTTAAAATCACACATTGAGGACAATGAGCTTGTGAATCTTGCATCCAGTATCCTGGAGAAAATAATGCTTACATTTCAAAAGAATACATTTGATTCTCCATTTAGACAGCTGAAGAGTTTGATCAATTTGATGAGCACTCATTTTCAGTCATTGGAGAAGTCTTCTAATGTAAAGGTCTACAGTGAGTTTAATGCAAAAACACTCTGGACATTGAAAAGAATGATTGCAGATGATAGAGTCACATTGGATACTTGTATTAAGAGTGTTCAAGATGCATTACCTGAAGGAGGTAACATTTATAGATCATGTATATCATTGTCTAAGTTCATTGAGAATATTGAAAAGCAATCCAAGGAGCATGAAAAGTAGTTAGATGGTATATCTCAGTCATTTTGTCCCTTGTCAGTTTTTGTGAGTAGTCTTGAAGGTCAAAATATCCTTACTTGACAAAATCAAGAGTTTGAGCCATGATAGGGAAAGGATTATTGGCAGAGTTGGTGAACTTTGGAGTCACATCACTCCCAAGTTAGATGCATTGCTTAGTGCTTTGAAGGATCTTGAGGTTGCCAGTGAACCTTCTCATATCAAATCATCAGAAAAGAAAGCTTACATGTTCAGTGGTCTTATATCTATTTTAGAGTGCCTTAAGAAGGGATGGGACAACCATTTGGACTCATTAAAGAACACTTTTGCAGATATTTTCAAGTTTTTATAAGATAATAAGGTTTGTGTACATATGTGATCTGTATATAGAATTTGAGCTTGAATTTTGGTATCTAGATCCCTACCTTTGCTATTGATGTCAAAGGGGGGGTGTAGAGTAATGAAATATGTTGCATTCATCTTAGGGGGAGTTCCAAAATTTTGGAATTTTGTGATTTTGAGTTTTGCAGTATTATATTCATATTTGGTCTGACACAGTTATTTTTCACTAAGTGTTCCCATAAATGCCAAAGGGAAAGATTGTTGGCAAGAGACACTACAAAGGTAGTTAGATTTTGTCATTGATGGCAACTCATGTCAATAATACCATCTACAGTTCATGATTTTCTTCTACCGGAAGTCAGAATGAAGATTTGGTTAGGTTTGATGAAGTTAGAATAGTGCATCCAACAAAATGTAGTGTTTTGGTTGGAATTTAATCTTGATTGAAGATCTTGTGTTGTGAAGCTAGAGGAAGATAGCTAGATATCTGGAGTACCTTATTCCATAATCTTAGCCTCTAGTGTTGATTCTTGAGTGAGTTAGAAGATCCAGTGTACAAGTTTTTGAGTTGAATAGTGTGGTATGGACATCTTGGTTAGTTGATCTTTGTACATAATTGAGAAAGTAACACCAGTACATTTGGAGCAGTTTTCTCGCGACCGTTCGTCGGAACTTAGACAACTAAAAGTCAAAATTCTAACGTATTTGTTCATTGCTATTTTTTGTCGGTGATTCCAATGACGGGATTCACATCAAAATTCAGACGACACCACGTCGGAAATTTCTATGCACCCACAGTATATTTTTTTGACGAGCAGACATCAAAATTCTGACTTCATTGCATCCTTTATCGCCGTAACCTTTGCCGATGACCCTTTATTTATCGTCGTAACCTTTGCCGATGCATTTTTACTTTGGTAGTGTCCATCGAGATACATCTTACTGATAGCATCATCGGCTATCAACAAGACAAGATTTCTCAATTGCCGCTAGTCGACATGTTTGTTTGACGAGGACATAGCAAAATTTTGACCTCGTTGCATCCTTTATTGCCGTAACCTTTGTTGATGACCCTTTAACATCGTTACCTTTGCAGATGCATTTTACTTTTGCCAGTTTCTATTAGGATAAGTCTTATCGATAGCCTCATCAGCTATTGACAAGACATGATTTCTCCATTGTCGCTAGTGTGTGTTCTGTCGATGGACCATCTTCAAGGAGATGTCAGAATTTTGATGATTAAGATGATGAACGAGGCTGCATCCTGCAACATTTTTGTCGTCACAGGTATGACAACATCATCGGTTGTCTTATGGTGTTCTTTAGAATTCCAACCTTCCACAACATTTAAAAAAAAAAAAATCTTGACTTCTTTTGTCTACACCGATAACCCTTTATTGCCATAACCTTTGCTGGTACATTTTAATTTTTGTTAGTGTCCATCGGGATAAGTCATACCGATGGCCTCATCGGCAAGACAAGATTTATCCATTGTCACTAGTGTGTGTTTTGTTGATGCACTTAAACGGTGTATGCTATCCCGATCACATGCTTCTACTTGTCGGTGTTAGCATCGGGTTGACTTTTTCCGATTACAAAGGATTAAGCATAGTAGGTACTTCATTATCAGGAAGATAAAGATGAAATAGCTGCAAGAATGCATGAGAAGACTTATCATAAGGAATCATATTAGTAAATGCCAAAAATTTCTTGCAACCAGTACATAAAGCATTCATAAATAGTCATATAGATAGTCATATTGTTGTTTAAAAATACTATCAAATGAGGATATTATAAAGCAGGGAACTAGAACTTAGTATGTAGTCATGGATAATAGTGTAGGGTTAGGTATAGTCCTATACCTTGTTTAAAGGGAAACATGTGATAGTGCATGTTCCTAAGAAAAAATCTACAAAATAGTGAGCAATAAGACTATCAAGAACAACATTTCAATCTTAGGCATACACAACTCAAGGAGATAATGATTAACAAAGAAAGCACTTACAAAGATATATCTAGTCATAAAAGATAATCATCTGAGTTGGAGACATGAGAATATTGTAGAACACAAAGTAGAACGTGCCATCATAAGGCGTACACTCCATTTCAAGGCCCCAAACTTAAGGGCAATACAAGGAGATTCCATCAATGCTAATTGTAGTCCATAAAAGCCTTGTCACAAAGCAAATCAAAGAGAAAGTACAGTCATAGAGAGATAAGAAGATCAAGTCTATCAAAGAAAAAAAAATACCTCAAAGGCATTCAAAGATGTAATAGTCATAAGGCATGCACAGAGGCTCAGTACAATGGTGATACAATGTTGCAAACTAGTAATGAGGAGTGAAGAGTAAGGATTGTGATAGAAATCAGGTTCTAAATACAGAGGCACATGATAGTAAGTTTGAGATTAGACAATGCAACATGGAGATATGATCACCTTCTATGAGAAATGAAAGTGTACTCATGATAGTATTTTTTAGTAGATTGGACTACCATAAACATGCACATGGAAATGACTAAATGGTGGTATTTTCAGTTAAGTGAACTTCAAGTTAGAATGCAAGTTCTTAGTATCATTCATCAGTTCAAGCATTAGTTTTTAGAGAAAATGTGGATTTCTAAGTTCATCATCAGTTTGAGGCCCGAAAAGGTAGAGTTTTGAGCATAATTTCATCAATTCTACCTCAGTTAGAAGCCCCTCATAAGTCATACATGCCCCTCATAGGTCATACATGAGACAAGATGACTTTTAGATAATTTAACAGCTAAGTAACTAATTTGGGTACGGATTCACAAAATCGACAAAAAAAAAATCCTTGGTATGGGTATGGGTATGTCTGCACACACACACACACACACACACACACACACACACACACACACACACACACACACACACACACACACACATATATATGACAAAAAAATCTACTCCAATGATATAAAAGCAGCTGGGAGCAAATGTAATCTTGAATTTATTTAGTTTATGATAGATTGAAATGAAATCAAAGTAAACACTCATACAGTGAATTGTATAGATGCAGAAATTGATTTGATTAATGATGCTGAATTAGGTCTTGAAACCCTCAGAAAATATTGACAATACCATATCTAGTCATCAAGATAGTAGGATGATAAAATCTAGTGATAAATAATGCCACTATAATTATTGGAAGATCTCAGAGCTGATTACTAATCAATGTGATAACCAATTGACCAATAAGAAATCACTAATAGCAGTTTCACATCCTTATGATAGTATGAAGAAATAAAAAAAAATAGAAATAAAGATTAGATTGCACCAATGATGATAGGCTATGTATTTATGATAATTACAATTTGAATAGCAGTTTGGGTCAGATCACACCCCTTACAAAAGGTTGCAGCGTATATGAGATAGCAATTTAGCTTGTACACTTTGTAGCCAACACTACTTTATTAATTTGCCCCAAAATTAGGCACGTCAAATGATGAATAATCACTGAGGACCTAGCCACCTAAGAAGAACCTTGGAGGAATCCAAGGGGAATCAGGCTCGGACCAGGACCTAGGTAGAATTATAATCAGGAGTCCAAGGGTTTTAGTGAAGAATCAGTAACTTAGTTTAACAGTTAGTTTCCAACAATTCTACCTCCTTGTATGCATGTGATCTTTCTTCAAATTCGACCCAAAATAAACTCAAAATGAACAATGAATGAACAAAATGAGGTAGTGTGTATATTCTAAAAGAAAATGAACAAATGTTAAGGAATGAACAGAGAAAGTATATCTATTCTAGAACAAAATAAACTCATAAAACCAATGAGGCATGCATTCACTTGTAATGGGGAATTGTCACGTACAAGCATGTTCACAACCTGCAACACTGAATATGTAACCTGCAAACAAGATGCTAAGCACCAATAAGATTAATAGTGGAGCATAATATAATATTGAAAAGTGTGTTACTTTATTGAGCTTCTCTTTGTTTCAAGAATAGTTTAATATTCTCTACTTAATAGGGCTGACCACGCGAAGGTGGAAGCTTATTTGGCCCCTCCCCCCCTAATATCACTCTAAATTCCCCATTAACATCTAACATTCTTTCATCTATAATGAAATATAACATTCATTCATTATCACGTAAAATTCATTAACACATAACATTCATTAACACGTAATATTCATCAACATTCATTAACACATATCTTTCATTAACATTCATCAACATTCATTAACATAATTAAATTCATTAACACATAAAATCCAATTGTTAACATATAATAAGATTACAATTATTATTTTTTCTTTCTTTTTGAAGCTTGGAGGTAAAGACTAATTGGACCATCATTGTTGTCATCATTTTGTCTAGCCTCATCCTCAACATCCTGAACACCCTCTAAATCCTTTGCAGTTGAAACATGAAAGGCTACATTAATCAATACACCAATTGAAATTAAATTCGTTTAGAGGAACAATAGTGGTCATCTTTACCTGGTGGGGCCCCATCACGTTCCTGTTGTTGTCTACCCGGATCATGCTCAACTTGCTCACCACAGTCTACATGCTCTAAAATAAAATGATGGCTAGCTGACACTCTATTTGTTTCCATCTCCTATGGGTGGCATGGTTCTACTATTAGGACATCATTAATAAATTATGTAATGACATTAGAATTTAAAACACAATGAATTAATTATGTGACCATATATATAAGTGAAATAAATTTCTCTCAATAAAGCAATATCAAATAGATAATATTCTAATCGCATACCAATACATTCCATTCATGTCATTGATCTTTTTCTTCATCCAACTCATGATGATGATGATGATGATGATGATGATGATGATGATGATGATGATCATCATCATCATCATCCTCATCATCATCATCATCATCATCGTCATCATCATCATCTTGTTCTTCTTCATGAACATCATCAACTAACTGTCAATCGTGATCATCATCTACATCATCTTCTACTTCTTCGGTATCTTCTTCTTCCATCACATTATACTTTATCGGCCTTCCTCTTGGATCATGTCTAACAACAAATGACCAACCCGGTTTATGAGGAACCTCTGAGTAAAATATCTGCTCACATTGGCTTGGAAGAACATAGGGCTCATTTCCAACTCACTCAAATGACCTTGTATTAACCATTATAAATCCATTATCATGTTCAATAACAGTTATGTCAGGATCATTTTCATTCAATCGTAGCCTATACCATTGGACGATGAAAAGAACTAATTTTAAGGACCTAAAGTCACACTCAAGTATATCATCTAAAAGCCCATAGTATCGATTTTTTAAGACTCGAGGATGTATGTCGCTTCTAGACGAAACATTAGTCACCTGAAATACTGCACTTATTCCAGAATCACAAGTTTTCTTCGTGTCATCCAACTTTTTGATGCGAAATTTATGAGAATTGCGCCACATAGCCTTGTGGTGTTTCACTTGCAAAATGTCAAACATATATAATAAGTATATCATCATAATTGGAAGAAAATTAAATAATATGAGTGATTAATATATTTATACGTACATGTTTATCTCTTAAACCATATGCTAAATCAATTTCTCTTTGTGTAACAATGGAATCTCCATTACGAGGAGCTTCTTTAACCAATGAAGCCAAACCTTCCCATGTTAATGCATGACTGGATTGTTGACATCGTTGAATCCATACCATCATCCAATCAAGATTTTTTGCAACATACAAATGTAGTGCATCCCACTCTCGACCAACTATACGAAAAAAACTAGAAATTTAGAACTGAAGTATATTGAAGATTATGAATAAATTAACTGCAATATATATAAAAATAATTGTGTATACACCTAAAAATGGTCTGAGGATAATTAGTTAAATAAGTAATCATTTAATTAATCCCCCTTCCCAATTTAGTATAATTCATTAGCAATTTGATTAAATTCTTTCATTCATCTACTTATTAATAAATCTAAGGATTTATTTAAAAGGTTCATTTCAATAGTCCCCTTTGATTAATTAATCTAAATTAATTAATCTTCTATTTAATTCATTATTCTAATCCCCTAATTAATCAAACAAATCAATTTATGAGTTGTTGAAAGTTAATTATCTTTTTCCTAGTATTTGAATTTTGAAATTCAAATTACCCACATGCCTCCTAACTTCTAACCACCTAATCTAACCACCCCCTAACCTAACCCATTCCACCTAATCTTGGGTTTAACTAACCCTATCCAATCTTGCACATCCTAACCTCCTTATCCTAACCTCCTATGGGTCGGATATTCTCCCCTTGAGACACATGGCACTTTTGCCACATGTCTCCTCCCTTAGACACTTCCCCTCTTGTGAGCAAGATTCCTTGACACTTGTCACCATAGAGATGACAAGTGTCACTCCCTCCAACCTCTTCTCCAACCTCCTCCAATTTCATCCTTGATATCTTCAGATTCAATATTGATCGTTGATTCCTGCCACCTCAGCTTTGGCCTTGGAATTCTTATAAATATCCCCCATTTTGGAGCACAAAGGATCCCATCTTATATCATTTTAGGAATATCCATTCTAACATATCATTTAAGAATTGTTATCATAGGCAATTGCATCTTAGATCTAGCTTAATTTGATCATATTCTAGCATAATTGATTCATATAGCATAATCAATCTCTATTATAGCTTAATTGCATCATCATCATAGCTTAATCATGCATATCATTAGCTTAATTAGCCTCTTGGATCAATCTAGCATAGTCAATGTCATCTAGCTTGCATATCATATCATTTTAAATCCTTCATCTAGGTGTAGTCAAGTCACTGGGATTACTTATCCAGATCTGAGAGAAAATCCACACTCGCATCTCTTAGGAGGTGATAGGTCACTTTGTCATGGTTTATCTTTCATTTGATTTCAATTTTCTAACCATGTGTGTAATGATCTATTGAGTGTTTGTGTTGCAGCTGCAGGTGTCGTATGTAAAATTTATCTAATGTAAAGTAAACTAGGAAAGAAAGGGAAAATCATGAATCCCTATCCTAATCAAAATTCAAATAAACAGACAATGAAATAACACAATCAATCAAATAGGAATGCAAAATAATCAATTAAAACTCCCTATTTCATGATCGCATGTAGCTTCCATTGTTCTTCTCTTCTTTGTGGTATGGTGGCTCTCAGATATTGCGCTGGCAACCTGCAAGTGACACAAAGATTCAAATTTTGTGATTCATCGTGGTTGTTGAAAATGGAGATTGAATGCTCAATTTATAGATTATTGGACAAGATTGATTGAAAGATATAACAGATTGATCAAGAGGTGGAACTCAGGTGAGCTCACATGTTGATTGATAGTTGAACTACTGATTTGGAGATGGAGTAGAATAGATCGAATAGATTAATTGAGACAACTAATTGAAAGATGAAAACGAATGATTGGAGGAAATAAAGAGGAGGAAATAGTTAACTGATTGAAATTTGATTGAGAGCTTTATTTAGAAAAAGCTAACTAAAAGATAGAAATAGGAATTGGAGAGATAATTGAATTAATTAATTTAGCATGTGCTTGAATTTTAACTTTGATTTTCAATTTAATGTTTGCATGAGATTTAATTCAAATATTGAATTTATTTTAAATTCAATTTGATATTTGAATATATTTAGAACTTGACTTTGATTTTCAATTTGATTTTTGAAATCATGCACATGTATTTGAAATTAGAAGAAATTAGGAGAATGAGAATTAGAATGAAATTAGAAGAATCAATTAATTAAATTAAATGAATTAAAAGAATTAGAATTAGTTAATTAATTAAATAATTTAAAGAAACTCTTTAATTATTTAGAAATGGACTTTAATTAATTAAATAATAAATATTATTTAAATTAAATGATTAAAATCATAATTAATTAAATAATAATATTTAATTAATATTTAGAAGAGGGTTAATTATTAATTGATTAGAGATAGAAATTGAGAATGGAATTTATTTAAATAATTGAGATTATTTAAATTGAGGAATTAATCAGAATTAATTAAATTAATATTAGAAAGTTGTTAAAATGATTAAATGATGATAGAATTGGAAATAGAATAATTAGTAAGATGATGAGGAAATATGAAATTAGAAGAATAAGATTAATTAGCTTAATTAAATAATTAAAGAATTATTTAACTAATTTAGAGGAATAATTAGTACATGATCAATGAGACATTTTTAGGTGTCTACATTTGCCCCTCTTTGAGACAAAGTCGAAATGACATTGTTTCAAAGAAAACAAAAAAAATTTGCCCCAGTATGCCTTGGTATCACTGTATAGTGTAAATATGCCCCCTCGAAAAAGGTGGTCAAAAAATTTGGAAATTGAGACTATATTTTTTGATATCAGTATAATGAGAAATCGTGTGAAGTTTCATGCAATTTTGAGATCGTTTCAGTAGCTTACATGTTGTTTGAAGTTGTCGGGAACCACGGGCGTCGGAGTGGTAAAAAACACTAATTTTGAGCTATAAATAGAGATTTTAGCTTTTCATTTGCTCATTTGCATTGTGGTGAGTTCTTGGAAATCCTTGCGAGTTTTGTGCTTTACTACAAGTATTTGATCATCATGGCTGGCTATAGGGCACAAGAGAACTTGTCTGACTGAGTACATTCTTATCAGAGACCTCTGGGGATTGGCGGCATGGTATTTTTCTAAATTTTTGCCTGTTTTTTGCTTATTTTCCGAAATTTTTTAGAGACCTAATTTGTATTCATCACGCATTCACCTGTTAGTTTTCATGCATTAGTATTAAGTGTTACGCATTCCCCCTAAATGTACCGCAAAAGCTTAAGTGTTATGCATAGGAGCTTAGTTTCACGCACTCATTTTTTCTGTTTACGTATTAGTTGTAAATGCTACGCATCCGTTTCAATTGTTACGCATACGCATTAATTGTATTGCAATAACTTCATGCAATCGTTGGTAATTGAAATATTTTTATCAAGCATTTGATAATTTTTTATAATCGCGTTATCCGATATCTAACATTTGCAATATTTTCTCTATGCAAGAGAATATTGGAGTGTTATACTGCCGACAGAGCAGACCCAGTGGACTTGATCTTCGTGTTGATTTACTTGATGAGGAGATTGCACATATTCGACATCTTGGACTATATCATGTTTTACATTTGCCAAAGGTTATGACCAACAGGGATTTGATTACAACGTTAGTAGAGTGGTGGCATTCCGATACGTGTTCCTTCCATCTTCCTACTGGTGAGGCATCCATTACTTTAGAGGATGTATGGCGTATACTGCGTATTCCCATTCATGGTACGAGAGTTGTCTATGATCATGACAATGGCGTTGTTGGACTGTGTGCCCTTTTTTAGTGTGAGGAGAAGGATATACAGATCAGTGGACATTATGATATCCCTTGGGCTCGATTGCACTATGATGATCTAACTATCATATTATGCAGTATCAAAGGTGGTTTGTTGATTCTTGACAAATATGGTCATGGTTTTCCAATTGGATGGGCAAGAGTGCTCCATGATATGATTGTTCATCATCGAGTATATGCTTGGGGTCCATGTCTTTTAGCCATGGTTTATTATCAAATGCACGATATTGTATACCTGGGATACCGATCTATCAGTTGTGGTGTGACATTGCTCCAAACTTGGGTGTGGAAGCACATTTCTATCTCGAGACCTGTTATTCATGTTGACTTGTAGCCTGGTGAGCCTTATGCATTCAGATACACACCTGGTATTAGACACAGGGGTTCAGGTAACACCTTGTATTGGTGACATCATCTTGATATCTTGCAGCATTTCATTTGGAGACCATATTTAGATTGCCCCAGTTGGGTAGATGATGCACAACACTTGCCTTTTTGTAGACAACAAAGATATCTTATTGGGAGGATCGTTGAGACTCAGAGGATCATTAAGATGTCTCTCCCAAGATGGGTACTTAGACAATTTGGAGAGATACAGGTGACACCTGTTGTTACAACGTACTTTGCTCATGTTTCTCATGAGGTTTCTAATTGGGGTGTATGCATACAACCACATGTTGTTGTTGTCGAATTTGACACTCTTCAAGCATTACCGTGGGGTTGGAGTGTAGGTACAGTAGATCCAGGGACTACTCCAGAGTATGATACATGGTGGGCTAGACATAGGCCTATTCCACTAACTGATCCAGCTATTATGATCATAGCATGACAGATACGATATCCTAGATAGCGACTAAGGATCAACATGTGGGAGAGGAGGGGAGATGATAGGGGAGAGGAGGGAGGAGGAGGAGAGGAGGGTAGAGGAGATGAGGGAGGAGATGAGGACGCAGACATTGGTGGAGACACCGAGTCTATGAACAACGGAGATGACGATGATTCTTTAGAGTCATCGAGAAGTGAGGACAGGGATGATGATGATGATATGTCAGAGCTAGAGGACGTGCCTGGTGCAGAGGGGGGAGGAGGAGGAAAGGGTGGTGATGGAGATGAGGATGATCCGTAGATTCTCAGAGCGCGGATCTAGAGTCTAGAGGATGAGGTTTCCAAACTTAGGCAATGACAAGATACTAAGTGGGAGGCATTCTGCATAGACTATGGTGCATTAGAGACCAAGAGAGATCATCTCCAGAGGGAGAGAGATGAGGAAATTAGATAGTCATAGATGATTTAGACTGCTTATGATCAGCATTTTTCTCTAGGTACTGAGCACGCAGACAGTCTGACAGACTCTATTATGCTGCACAGGAGGCTTTTTATTATCGATAACTCTACTATGACATTGTACCTAAGGGACAGAGAGCTCCTAGATTTAGTGAGGTTAGAGGTCATTCCGGTTTCAATAGGACTTCTACACGTAGGACCAACAGTGGTGGATTCATGGGTCCACCTTGACATCCTAGGGCAGGATCTAGCAGGCAGTGTTGGTTGAGACATTTAGATCATGTTATTTGAGCCTTTGGGCTTGTTTATGAGAATTGTATTCGGACACATTACCATTTTTGAGTTATATATATGATACACATTTTTTTTGGCAGCGATCTATTATGCCTTGTTTTCCATGTATGTTACATGATTCTATGAGTTATGTGATGCATGTCTATATGATTTATGAATGATGTTATGAATGCAATGGTTTAATGATTTCTATATGATTCTATATGATTTATGAATGATGTTATGGATGTAATGGTTATTAAATGCAACTTAAAACTATGTGGATGCACTTTTGAATTATATGGATGCACTTTCGTTTTTGTATGATAATGCCAGAATATTCTTTTAACTCAAATGTACCTTGGAGAAATGTTAGTAAGATGAAAGAAAGAAGAGATTGATAAAAGAAAAATGTTTAGAAAAGAACACAATTTAGAAAGAATATGAGAAATCAACAAACTATCAATAAACAGATGAGATGAGAATGAGAATGAGAATGATTAAATCATGAACTTGTGTCATTATTTATTGTGCAATATATATTCATCACTAAGCCTTATTATTGAACAATGAAGCCTAGAACACCAGGGTATAAGGAACCAAGATGTAAAGATATCTCATTGAAGAAACAAATACATAGAAGACAAGGAGTGGACCCCTCCATTTGAGGAAATACACTAGGGGTCGAGGTATGTGTGGCATTCAATAGTTGAATGCTCCTATCATAGACACCCACTAGAGAAATTTCCCAGAACTTCATCGGTTCACACCACAAACAACAAACAAAGAAAAAGATAATTCCCATCATGGCTCCTCTAGTCACTTATGGACATCCTTGAGGAGCATAGGAACATGATCTATCGCCAAATGATAAAAGATAAAGACTGGCCCAAACAAAATTCAGCAGCTATACTGACCTTGTGCCTTCATTCTTAGTTGCTTGATGTGATGGTTGATAATATCTTATCTCAGAAAGTTGCGGACCCCGTTTAAGACTGACGTGTCTGATTTTGAGTGTATCCTCTTCTGTGTAAGACAAGATAATGATCACTTGATATGGATATGATAGGATTGATAAGATAATTTGATCAGTTGATTGCAGATGTTTGACTGGATAGTCATATCCTTTGTTAACTTTGTGTGAAGCGTTTGCTGGATATCTGCTAGGGTATTTATTTCTTGCGAGACATTTTATTGCGAATTTTTTGATTGATTGATTTTCGATTTTTAGTTCTTTTCCAAGAGCTTTTTCGATGTTTTTGGATTATGTGGATCGATATTTGAATGTTTTTGGTTGATTTTTTCAGGATGTTTTCTGGATGTTTTTGATTGATTTTCTCAAGACATTATTTGAATGTTTTTGAGTTTTTCACAACTCATTTCGAATGTTTTTGTATTTATTAATGTTTTTGGATTTTATATTTTCCCATATTTGAATGTTTTTGATTGATCTTTTCAGGATTGTATTTGATTTTTGGGGTTTTTTCAGGACTTTATATGATTTTTAGGATTTTTTCAGTTATGCCCCCAATGTACAGACCTATATGACATGATGATCTGTAGAATGCATGTGGAAACAATGAATTTTTGATATGACCTATATTAATGCAATATGCATGATGAAGATGCATTTCCTATTAGAACAAGGATGACTGTGTTTGTTTAGCATTTTGTAATACACCAATCGAATTGGAGGTACAAAATATTTAGTAGATAAGCGGTCAAGCAATTCTTAAGGTCCCTTGGAACATCCAAATTAACACACTTAGTGACTAGGATTTACAAATGGAGACGCGGAAAACTTCCCCATTGGTTCTTGAAACTTTGATCTTCTTTTTCTCATGTGTGTGCAAATGAGTTAATTCCCACTCTTGTGTTCACTAAAGATCCTTAGCATCCTATATGACTAGCTACATGGATTATTCTAACTTCAAAAGCATCTCAAATAGAGCCTCACTGCCAGCAAGCTTTTAGAGCTCCAACGAGGTTATAGACTGTAATTTCTCAAATATTGCTCCATTTCCAACAAGCATTCATGGCCTTGATGGAGTTGCCTTCATGTTCCCATAGTCAAGCTTTGTGTCGCACTTTGTATGCATGATATTTCAGTTATATATCATTTCTCTTTTACCTTGAGATGGATATTTGGCATAGCACTTGTTCTTTTTTTAATTTTCTTGCCTTGACTTGTAAGTAATGAAACCTACTTGGGTGTGACAATTACAGTGGCATTGAAGTAGAATTTTAGATTTTTCACTAGTCATATGATCAACTAGGTGTCTAGAATGAATTAGAGATTTTGTTAATGTGTTTGAGATATAGCAATTGATAGATTTTGGGTTAACAAGTCTCAAATAGTGAAATCACTACCCAACCATAAGTAAAGCATCGTCACATGGTAATGTTGAAAATGAATGACCTTAGAACCTCAAAGAATTCATGTTTGAATATCTAAGAAAGGAGATAACCCTTGTTTCTCTTTAATGTAAACAAATGATAAACTTGAACAATTGCCTTGTTTTATTGATGCTGATATATGACATGAAATTTGTGAATATGATGTGCTTGAAAAAGAAATTATATGTGATGCAGGGATTTGAATAAAATGAGATGCAATGCATAAAGCAAAACCTAAACTAACCCAACCCTTAGATATAGTATCATTTAAGGTACATGTTGTTCATAGGGTTAGAGAGTGGATCTCCCTCCATGGTAGCCAAATTGTATGCTCCATTGCTTATAACCCTTGTTATGATAAAAGGACCCAGTCAGTTAGGTTCAAAATTCCCTGGCTTTTCTCGTTCCACTAGGTTCCTTTGGTTCTCCTTGAGAACTAGATCCCCAACTTCAAAATTCCTTGGGTGTACTCATTTATTATAACTCCTCCTCAATCTATTCTGGTAACCTTGCAAATGATTTAAAGCAGTTTGTCTCTTTTCATCGAGTGTTTCCATCTCCTGTAATCTTGCAACCCCATAGTCTTCCTCTGATATGATGTTTTTTAAGGAGACTCTTAAAGACGGTAGTATAGCTTCTGTACTATAGAGAAAGGAATATGGTGTTGCTCTGGTAGGGGTGCGTACTCCTATTCTGTAAGCCCAAAGAGCGGGATTTAACTAGAGATGCCTGTCCTATTTGGCGTCAGTGACAACATTCTTAAGGATCTTCAATATTGTCTTGTTTGTTGCCTCTGCTTGTCCATTGCTTTGCAAATAATATGGTGTTGCAAATCTCTATTGTATTTAAATTTTTTCACACAATTCTCTCATTTCTTGATTTTTGAATGGATGTCCATTGTTTGTCACTATGCACATTGGAATCCCGTATCAGCATATAATTTAATTAAGCATGAACTTTTCTATTTGCTTACCATTGGTGTATATAAGGGGAATGGCCTCAACCCATTTATTAAAATACTCAGTAGCTATTAAGATGAATGTGTGCCCATTGGAAGAAGTAGGATTGACTTTACCAACTAGATCCAACCCCCAATGTGAAAATGGCCATGGTGATGTAATAGGTTGAAGATCCTGTAATGGTGCATGAATGAGGTCTCCATGCATTTGACATTGTTTACATTTTTGTACATTTATTGGCATCCTTTTCCATAGTTGGCCAATAGTATCTAGTTCTTAACAATTTCTTTGATAGTGGCGAGCCACTTTGATGCACCCCACAAATTCCATCGTTTACCTCCTTTAGGGAAAGTTGTGCTTCTCTTTCATCAAGACATCGGAGAAGGGTTACATCAAAGCCCTTTCTATACAATGTGTCTGGATGCCTGACAAATAAGAGTTTTGTTTTTATTTCTAGACAAATCAGGAGACATATACTGAGTATGTAAGTATGTGTATATCTCATTATACCATGGGGATTCTGGACCTACAATTGCACATATATATTCTAATGAGGGAACCTCATATGCTGGTATCATTGATTATTCTAAAATAAACTCAAACTGAGTCTCATTATTAGGCATATTTAGTAGAGACCCTACTGTAGCCATGGCGTCAGTTGTCTTGTTCTGCATCCTTGGAATCTGTTCAAAAGTGATGTTAGTGAAATGTTCTTTGTAATCTTCTACCATTTGTTTATAAGGCAGTAGTTTATCATATTTTGTATTATATTTATCATTGAATTTATTTATAATCAGTTGTGAGTCACTGTATACCTATAATTCTTTTATCCTCCACTAGAAAACAGTATGAAGTCCTATGATGAGAGCTTCATATTCAGCTATATTGTTCGTATAGGGAAAATTTATTCTGAATGACTTAGGGATAGAATCACCTTGAGGGGTGATAAAAAGAATCCCGGCTCCAACTACATGATTTGTAAAGGACCCATCAAAGTATAATTTCCACATGGTAGATGTTGTCAATGTAAACACAGATTCATCAGGAAAGTCTATTAGTAGCGGGTGACTATCTTGCAAGGGAGCATTTGCTAACTGATCTGCTATAATTTGCCCTTTGATTGCCTTTTTGTCCACATACTCTATATCAAACTCACTTAAAATCATGACCCACTTAGCCAATCTTCCAGTCAATGTTGCTCTGCTTAACAAATATTTGAGTGGATCAAAGCATGCAATGAGTTGTACTTTGTGACTCAGCATATAATGCCTAAGTTTCTGAGATGGAAAAATCACAGCTAGACATGCTCTTTCTATAGGAGTGTAATTAAGCTCATATCCAATTAAGGTTCTACTTATATAGTATATTTCTTTTTCTATAGGAGTGTAATTAAGCTCATATCCAATTAAGGTTCTACTTATATAGTAGATTGCTCTTTCTATAGGAGTGTAATTAAGCTCATATCCAATTAAGGTTCTACTTATAAAGTAGATTGCTCTTTCTTTTCCTTGATCATCATGTTGTGCCAACAAGGCTCCTAAAGATGAGTTTGCTGCCAATATATATAGTAATAGGGGTTTTCTTGGAGTAGGTGGAACTAACACTGGAGTATTTAGAAGATAGTCTTTTAAAGGTTGGAAATATTCTTGGCATTGCTCTGTCCATTTGAAGTTAACTGCTTTTCTGAGTAAATACTGGAATGGATGACATTTGTCTACTAGCTATGCTATGAACCTTCTTATGGACTATAGTCTTCCTTGTAACCCTCTTAACTGCTTTAGTGTTGATGGAGGTTTCTGATCCATGATTGATTTGACCTTTGTAGGATCTACTTCAATTCCTCTATTAAACACAATAAACCCTAACAGTTTGCCTATTGTTACACCAAACACACACCTTTTTGGGTTTAGCCTGACATTGTATTGCTCTAATTGATCAAATATCTTTGCGAGGACTTCAAGATGACCTTCTCTTGTCTGTGATTTAGCCAGCAGATCCTCCACGTAATCTTCCATGATGTTGTGGATCATGTCATGAAATAGTGTCATCATAGCCCTTTGATATGTTTCTCCTACATTTTTAAGACCAAATGGCATGACGTTCCAGCAGTATGTTCCCCATGGATAGGTAAATATCATCTTGTGTTGATCTTTTGGTGCAATCCTGATCTGGTTATACCCTAAGAAACCATCCATTAACAAAAGCATTTCATTCCTAGCAGTTAAGTCAACCATCATGTTTATGTTGGGTAATGAGAAATCATCCTTAGGACATGCTTTGTTTAGATCTCAGAAGTCAGTACAAATTAATATGCCCCCAGTGGGATTAGTCATAGGTACCAGATTGGATATCCATTATGCATAGTCAATATGTCAAATGAAGCCCACATCTAGCAACTTTTGGAGTTCTATTTTGACCAGTAATGCAATCTGTGGATGCATCTTCCTTAGCTTTTGTTTATACAGTTTAATTCCTAGTAGTAATGGTAGATGATGTAACACCAATTCTGGATCTAATCCTGGCATATCCACATAGGACCAAGCGAAATTGATAGGATGTTGTTTGAAAAACTATATGAATTTTTCCTTTTCTTCCTGGTTCAATGATTTTGTTAAGTGGATATTATGTACAACTTTTCCTTTTTCTATATTTACTTCTTTAGTTTCTTCCATGAGTAATGCTGAATTCTCTTTTTCAATAGGGAGATTGTATAACTCACTCTTTCTATTTTGATTACTTTGTGTTGGCATTATACACTTAGATGAGAATGGTTGATGTTGTCATTGATGGTAACCAATTGGTAACAAGGTTCACAGGTTCTACCGGCACTGACAGTCACTACAAAGGTTTATTCACACCGGCATCCAGTTACACCAGCAATCCAAGCTGACTTGGAAATAATATTGTTTATTCGAATTGTATTGTAATGTAATATTATAGCCGACATGATGTATTGTAAAGACTCATATATGTATGAGATCTTGTAGGTCATTTGAATTGTGTGAGAGTATGTATGTAGGTATATATGTAAGTGGTATATGAGAGCGAATAATTGTATATGAATTTTGATGTATTTATCTTAAGAGTGAATAAGAAGCAGAGCATAGCGAAGCAAGGTTTTGGCAGAGGTATCAGACAGAGCTTAAACTGGTACTGAATCCATCATTGTAGATGTTATTTTGAGAAGTACATTGTTATTGGATTTAACCATCCAATTGTGTAGTCAGTGAGACTCCATTTTTGTATTGAGCGATGAGCTTTAGGCAGTTGGCCTTCCTGCATGTGCAGGCCCCTATTGTACAGAGTAATATTTATTCATATTGGCCAGTTAGTAAATATTGTGGGTCGCAAATCCCACCGAGGTTTTTCCCTTACCGGGTTTCCTCGCCAAAAATATCTCTGTTATGGTGTGCATTGATGCTTATTCTTTTGTTTCTCTTTATTGCATTATTATTTGCTTACCGGTATATTAGTTTGGGTTGTAAAGCTGCAAATAAGTGTAAATCTTTCATCTATTGGTTAGACATTGATTCACCCCC
The DNA here is from genome assembly GCF_030272615.1 of Cryptomeria japonica. Classification (NCBI taxonomy): domain Eukaryota; kingdom Viridiplantae; phylum Streptophyta; class Pinopsida; order Cupressales; family Cupressaceae; genus Cryptomeria; species Cryptomeria japonica. The sequence goes on along the minus strand of NC_081413.1, from coordinate 590,952,911 downwards.
CCCTCTCAATTTCTTTGGGGCTAACCAAGTATCTAACACTTTGATCCATATCTTATGTTACAGAGCTATTTGCCTCTCTAAAGTATGTTGTTCTATCCAGGTCTACAACAAATCCTTCCTTGTGATCACCTTGTGGAAATCCTTCTCTGACACCAAGGAATTCTGTAATAGCTTCATCATTTTCAAACCAATCTAGAGTTGGTTTTCCTTCTCGTCCCCAATCAATAAGATGTGAGTGTACAAGGGGTAACTCATTACTCCCTTCCATCATAATAGATTCTAATAACATGCATACCTGGTTATTTGAGGGGCTTGGTGTGTTTTCATCATCTATAGGCGATTTGTGATACTTTATCATGTCAATTTTTTGTGGGTTGGAATCATGATTAGATAGGAATTCATATTCGTGAGAGTTTGTCTCACTTTCTATGCATGTTTTAGCTTCTGAGGTTGTATCACTTATCTCCTCTTGTTCTTGTATATGATTTTGTTGTATATTTGTAGGTCTCCTTTGTATGGGGGTTACCCTTCTTAAACCTGGTATAAGTCGTTGTAGTCTTTCTTCGTCTGATTCATTGGGTGGAGCTTGAGTTGTTTCCCTTGGCATAAGTATTGACAACAACCAAGGATTAGGCTCATTTACTAGTGTTAATCCTATGTCTGTTACCATATTTGCTTATGTAGATGTGTCAGGTACTTATGTCTGGGTGACTCAGTGTTAGGTTCTTGTAAAAGTTGTCTCATATCTTCACCATCTAATTCCACACTAGGCGATGTTGGTACTTTCTTGCTTGTCTAAGATGAAGAGGGAAACACTCATGTTGACAATTGACTTTGAGATATGTGCTCTGACGGTAGCCTTGGTCTGTTTAGTATATCTAATGTACATTGTCTTGCTTATGTTATATTTGGTACATGTTTATACCCTGACCCTTGATTCTTTGGATTGTCGCTTGGTACAACAGGTTCTAATCTTCCTTTCTTTTATAATCTCAAGCCTATGGTACCATCATACCCATATTTTTGTAACATCTTGAATCCATTGCCATACTGATCTAAAGGTAACCTAGGTATTGTCATGTCATCTTGTTCTCTGTATATCCAGTGATTGACATCTTCATTCAGAGATTCTTCTTGTAAATCTACCCACCTAATGAAAGAGCATGAATCTGAGTATTTGACTATGTCTTTTCCTTTGTCTTGTTTCATTACTACATTTTGAAGTTTCCCAAAAGACCTAGGAGACAAAGATAATTGTTTTCCATTTGAAGTACTCGAAATAGAGTATTCTCCACAACCAATATCTTTTATTTGCAAAGAAGATATTGTAGGTACATTCTTCTTTATTTTTGTCATCGTTAATGACTCCATTTTTGTAGTGAGGGGTGTTGCTTGATTAATTGGTACCTGGTTACCCACACTTGCCTTTAAGTGATTACAGTGCTGGAATGGATTTGGATCACCTTTTATGGTGATTTCAATACCATTGTATGGGAATTTGACACATTGATGAAATGTTGATGGTATAGTTTGCATGGTATGAATCCATGGGAGATCCAATAACATGTTGTACCCTAACTCTCTATCCAACACTTGGAAAGTAACCTCTGTTGTTATAGGTCCTATTTGCATTGGTAGCGTAACTATACCTTTTGAGGGATGCTCTTCATCATCATACGCTTTGATTTTTATTCTCTTTGAAGAATCTATATGAAGGTCAGAATATCCCAATGCCTTAACCAACTTAATGTACAAATGTTGAGATTGACTCCTCCATATATAAGTACTCTTTTGATTCTTCTCTTATGTATGTAAGCTTCTAGATGTAGCAGGTCATTATGGAGAAGTCTATCACTAGAAATATTATGTTCTGTGAATGCAATATGGGTACCTTGTGTCAAATTCCCCACCATAGATTGGAAGGCATTTTCATCTATATTTCTTTCCACTACTGAATCTTGGAGTGCTTTGTCCAGAATAGATTTATGAGTTGGTGATATACGCAATACTTCAAAGAGTGATATCTATGCAGGAGTTTTCTTGAGTTTCTCAACAACATTATAAGTCCCTACTGCTGGGGGTGGGTTTGATGGTACTCCTTGTAAAGTTACTTTAGATCTGCAAGTAACTACTGCACAGTCTATGTCTCTAGGAGTTATCATGATCGTAGCCACTATATCATCTCTTGTGAGACAACTGTCTATAACATACGTTGTGTTATCAAGGTTTATATCATATCCCTCCCTGTAGTCATTATGTGTGAGTCTGACAACCATGATATGTGCTATCAATTCATCTTCAAACCATCCCGAATGAAATGGCTCTTCATGCCCCCAATCCATAAGACAAAGATTCTTGTCTTCATCATATTTCGGTGCTTTTTACAAGCAAATTTTGTTATCATTGTTGTGAGTGTCTTGATATTGCTCATTATTATCAATGGCTTCTTGTGAATCATTGTTTACTACATCTCCTAAGGTAATGGCATGAATAGTGTAGTTGTATGAGACTTTTGTGTAGTTAGTTGTATTATCTTGTGTTCCTGATGTAGATGCTTTCCCCTTGTCATGTTTGACAAATGGGTCCTTAAAGATGGTGTGATTCATGTTTACTGACATTTTGTTGGTGTCAATTGTGATGTCACCTTGATTGATCATGTCTTGGACTAAGTTTTTCAATTTCTAGCAACTTGCAGTTTTGTGACCCTTAATACGGTGATCATCACTATCATTCCACCGTGTAGATTTTAAAGGACCTGGTTCATAGACTCTTACTTCTGGCAAAGTGATCATGTTTGTCTGTATCAACTTTTTTAATGCTGATTCAATAGGTTCCCCTAGAGGTGTATAATTCCTTCTTGGAGCATTTACCCTTGGAAATTTTGTGTTCATAGTTTGCATAGCATTTACATTTGTCGAGATAGTGTTATTCTCTATATGCAGACTAAATGATTGATTTGGACCTTGTAAAGACAAAATCGGTTGAGTTCTATTCACTATATGGGCGTCTGCAACACCATTGTTGGTCACATTTTTTTTTTTTGACCAAAATTTGGATTTATCATTGTTGTTGTTATTACCATATTTTATGAGAGCTTGTTCTACTAGTCCTTTCTCACACTTTAGGGCTTTTTCAGTGATTTGTTTAAATGTGGTCAAACATTGCATTTGTATCGGGTACTTGATCTTAGGGATTAAGTTTTTTGTGAACATGTCAACTTGCTCTGTTTCTGGAATAATAGTCTTGCATCTTCTATAGAGAGCGCTCCATCGTTGTGTAGCGTCCTAAAATTGTGACACTTGCAATTTCGACTGCATTTCGGTCTTCACGATGGCGACGCAACACGCAACCTGAATGGAGACCCCGAAACTTTCTCACGACACCAAAAACTGCATTTTTCAAGCACCCTGGCCTGAACCTCCTTGCACCCTACTGTCCCGGGAGGTGGGACCAAAGCGCCCAGCACCCTGGTCCTTCAGGACCAGGGTGCCCAGTGCCCTAGTCCCCAGGACCATGGCGCCCAGCGCCCTGGTCCCTGGGTCCTATTTTGGGCCCGCTCTCTTTTGGGACTTCGGGTCTTTTCGTTTGCAAATTGGAAATTATTGTTTCCTGGTCAGCCTAAGGTCAGGAAAATCAGTCTTTTAACCCTAATTGGCAAGTATATAAACTACATTTTTCTCTCTCATTTGGCATGAGGAGGATATGTGTACAAAGCGTGGAAACTATACTCAAGCATTCAAGCATTCAAGCATTCCTTCAAGCAATTGATCATTCCAAGTCTCCATTCAAGGCTAAGTGTTGCATTCAAGACAAGGATTCAACCATTGAAGAGGAGATCACATACTACATGCTACAACATACAACATACAACATCTATACCTTCGCACATAAGGATACAAACATCCTTAGAACAAGGTATTAGTACTTGTTTTACAATCATTTACATTTACAACACTTGCTCATTTCTTGGTTAATTCCAAAACCGGGGTTTGACCTAAAGGCAAACCCCTAATCCCTAACCCCCCAATCATCTTCGCTTTTCTGTGTGTAGGTTGCAGGTACGCGGCTGAAATTGAAGATCTGGAATCTTTGTGCAGAGACGAACAGATCCCCCTTCGTTTCATGGATTTTTTGGAGGACCGTGGCACCGGGCCCCATCGTCCTGACAACTTTTGCTCAAATTTGCAAGACAGTGCCGTATCGACATTTTACTGCTAATTCCAAGTCCGCAACTTCATCCTATATCCCTATCTCAGTTTATAAGCGAATCTTTGTCACTTTCTATGCATTCCTAGCTCAATTCTTCTATGCACATTCTTTACAAAAGAGGGTAGCCTTGCTGTCTTAACCCCTTGAAACACATTTAGCATCCAATCTTGCATTGCGTGGGATTGGATCTTGTGGGTTTCAACCCCTCTTTTGAATGTAAAGTCTCTCCCCTAAGTGAAAACCATCAACCCTAGAGTGAATCTCCCTTCTCTCTCCTTGGAGTTGGAAGAGGGGAGAGCAACTAGGGTTCGATCACGATTTTCCGCTTTACATTTTGGTGAACCCGACGTGAACATCCTTTCTGATTTTTCATGCTTAGATCTGAAAAAATTGATTACATTTCCATGTTTGATCTTTTGCAAAATTTTAGAGGTGATTGCATAAAAACCCTAAAATTTCTTTTTAGTAATTAAGCTTGTGAAATGTCTAAATGTTAATGCTTGTTTCAGATCTGCCCTTCTATTACAAATTATCAATTCATATCTATGCTTTAATTTTGAAAATTAAGTGGTTAAGTGTCAAAACCCTAATTTTTGAAACCCTCTTGATTCAACCTTTGTCTGACAATTTCACTGATCAAAACATCTCCAAATCAGCTGTAACTTTGGATTCCGCAATAAAATCACAATATCTTTCATCCCTGAAAATTTGGAAAAAAGTTGCGAGGACCGTGTGCACTCCGAGCGCCATCATCCCCGACATTTTTTTTGAAATTTTGAGAGCGAGATCTTACTGTATTTTCCTGCTAAAATCCAGAATTTTGGTTGATTTTATCAATTTTAACACCTTCAAAATTACAGTCAAAGTTGGTCTTGTGATTGCTTGGATTAAGGCTTTTAAACATTCAAAAATCATTGAAACTGAAATTTTGTGTCAAAATTGTGTTCTTACTGTCCTAAATCTGAAAAGTGTGTTAACATTCATTAAAAATTTCAGTGCTTTATTTAAATTCTTGCAATATGTGACTTTTGAAATTAAGTGTTTAATTACAACAACTTTGATTTCCGTTTTCAAAATTGAATTTTGCATGAAATTGAGTCAATTTTCAAATTTCAAAACTTGCATTGCTTTTGACATTCCCTCTAAAATCATAAAATTCAAAATTTCAGTTTCCCTCTCTTTTTCAAAATTCAAATTTTGCATTTTTCGACAATCTTGGTAGGGTTCAATTTTGAGATTGCAACTTTAATTTGGCCTATCTACAGATCATAAAATCACTCAATTTTTTTAGATTAGCTCTAAAATCATCATACCTTTCATCCCTGCAAATTTTGAAAAAAGTTGTAAGGACCGTGTTGCACTCCGAGCGCCACGGTCCTGGACATTTTTTTTGAAATTTCGGGAGACTGTCGTGATTGCATTTAACAGCTTAAATCCAGAAGATTGGCTGATTTTACTGAAAATTGCTACCTCTAAATTCAAAACTTTCTCTCTCTCTCTAGTGCATGAGTTTTACAACAATAAGCCCTACTTACACTATTCCCGTTAGACGAAGCCGTAGAATTAAGTCTTTCCAAGGTTTAATTACTGAGGAGATGGAACCTAATTTGAATAGCCTTTTTAACGAGGACATGGGTAATTCCTCTAATCCTCCTAATGATGAAGAAGCTCTCCATGAGGTTTCTATAGAACAACTTTCAAAATTGGATAACCAATTTGATGATTTTCAACAATGGATGTCTCAAGAATACCCCGATAGTCAAGCTCTTCCTTTAATTGAGGGTCTAAAACGTATGCTTCAAAGTGATAAGAATGGAATTGATATTTTGCGTGGTATTGCACACATTGTGGATTCGAATGTGATGCCTATGAAGAGTTGTGTTGAAAATTTGGGTTATACACAACCTCCTACTCAAGTCAATCATTCTATTCCTTTGACGACTTCTATTGCTAGCATACCTACCTTTACATCAAACATAATGGCTACTTCTACACAAGACATTCCTCCTGTGATCACCAGTCATGGGGGCAATCCTTCTTCTTCAATTAACCCTCTTCCTTCATTTAATCTGACTTCTTCATTCATTCCTTCAATGAGTGTCCCTATTATATCTCCACAAATGAACATGACGCAAGGGGGCAATTCATTCAATCATTCCATTCCTCCTTGTAGTGTTCCTCCTATCCAATCATCTCCTATGACTAATTATCATAGGGTCCCACCACCTTACTCTTTACCTTCTTTCAATAACATAACACCTCCATCTCAATCTAACACATCTAATATGAATTCTTCGACTGAAGCGACCATTAACAATCTTGCACAAACTGTCTCTTCTTTACAGCAACAAATTGCCTCTATGAATCAATCTAAGTTTAGTGTGCCCACATTTGATGTTGCGAGCCCACTTTCTCTTGACATTGTTCGAGCTATCCCTCCTAAACATGTCAAAATCCAGCATTTGGAACTTTATAATGGTAAAGGTGATCCTCTAACACATGTTAAGACTTTTCAAACAATTTGTACTGATTTTGCTTATGACCCAAGGTTGCTTGCAAAACTGTTTACTAGAACATTAAGAGAAAAAGCCCTACAATGGTATTGCTCGTTGCCTTCCTATTCTATTACTTCTTTCGAACAACTTGCAAATGCTTTCATTCAACAATTTCAAAACAATATAAGTCCTAAAGTTACTTTGATTGATTTAATGCATTGTAAACAAGGTGTTAAAGAAAAAGTGACTGATTTCATTGGTAGATATAAGCATTTGTATGCTCAAATTTCTTTTCCAGTGCCTGACAATGATATTCAAAGAATCTTTATTTCTAATTTACAAAAAGATATTCGAGACAAACTTCTGTTTTCTGAGTTTACTTCTTTCCAACAGTTGTGTGCCACTCTTCACAATTATCAACTGACTGTGAGTCAAATGGAACAATCACATCCTATGGCTCTGAGTGATAAGGGTGATAGCAGTCAACAACCATTTGGGAAGTTTAAACCGAACAGAGATTCCATCAAATTCAATGAAAACATCATCAACAACAATGTGAATGCAGCATCAGGTGTGCCTCCTATTTCTAAATTTTTCAAGAAAGAAAGAAAGTATACTCCTCTGAATGAATCATTGCATAGTATTATGAATAAGTTATTGGAACAAAATGTGCTTACTCTTCCTCCTATAAGGCAAATTGATCCTGCAAAGATTACTTCACCTTCTTTTGATAACAAAGCCTTTTGTCAATTTCATCGTCAGCCTGGGCATGATACTGAAAAATGTTTTTCTTTAAAGGGTAAAATTCAAGATTTGATTGATAATAATACTATTTCTGTTTCTGGAGTGAATGATAAAGGCAACACATCGGTAGCTCCTCCTAACCAAAATCTTCAGATTTTTACTGATCCATTACCTTCTCATACCTCTAATGCGATTGAGGCTAATGATTCCTCTCTCTCATCTGATGGTCTTGTGTCTATGGCTCCGAATGTGATTAACTTTGTAGAGCAGCAAGAAAACCCTAAAGAACCTTCCATCACATTTGATTCCAGTGAAACCATTAGGGCACCTGATGGTCCTTTATACATAGTTGCAAAAGTCAAGAATACACCTTGCCGTGGAGTGCTTATTGATACTTCGTGCATGGTTAATGTTATTACTGAAGAATTTCTTTTTACTTTGCAATTGAATCAAGTGATATATGACAAAACAGATGTGATTGTGAAACTATTTGATGCATTTTCTTCTCCTGCAATTGGTTCTATTACATTGCCTATTGAGGTCCATAACAAATCCCTTGATGTGAACTTTGCTATTATTCCATCTTCCGAACAATTTCGTGTGAAGCTTGGCTATCCTTGGCTATCTTCCATGAAAGCTATTGCTTCTCCTATCCATAAGTGTTTAAAATTTCTCCATAATGGTGAAGTTGTTACTATCAATCATAGCCTCTTTAAACCAGCTGAAAGAACTTCTAGCATTCCTCTTGATTACTTTTGGCCTAAACAATTCCAATCTCTTCCTCCGCGAAGTGATCATCTTTTCAAATCTTATCAAAAGTGGAAAACAGATATGATCCTATCTCTAAGTGAACCTAGAACACCCAAACTTGACATTCCTATCGTTCTTGAGAAGGAAGTTCTTCCTTTGAAAGATAAAACTAATGTCTTTCCTCAAGAAGATTCCCAACCCATCCCTATGGATGTGACTATGTCTATATCTAATAAACTTCCTAAAAGTAGACCTATCCCTCCTCGTCATGATGGACTTGGTCTCCTTCCTAAACCAAATATTCCTCCTTTGTATGGAGCAGTTCCTCCTTCCTTTTATAGAGAGAAGAGACCTTTTTTTTCTCCTATTATCCAGCCTAAGAGACCACAACCTAAACACCCAAGTGATAAGGATGAGAACATTCCTCCTCCTCAATCTTCTTCACTGCCTACTAAGACTAGACGAAATCGTTCTGCACGCGAACACCAACGAAAGAGTCATCTTAGGGCTCAAGCAGCTACTTCTCAAACTTTACAATCTCCAAAGACACCTTCAACAACCATTATTCCATTTTCTCCAAAATCTCCTAAACATAAGATGCATGATGGTCTTGATCCTGTGTGAATTAAAGACCCTATTTTTATAAATCTTGATGATGATATAGATGAAAATGTTATTCATGATGAAAATGCTACTTCTCTTGCTTCTGATAGTGAATATGAACTTGTTGATATTGATAACCATTTATCTAACGAATTTTCTAAAGCACTTATCCTAGCTCCTAGACAAGAACAATGTGGCTCGGAACATGAATATAGCCCTTGTTTGGATCTTGTGATAGCTCCATCTGCTGTGTTGAATGTTCCTCCTCTAGCGTGTTCCCTGCCTTCCCGAAACATTGATCAGCAAGATCGGGGGGTAGATGACGTGCTAGACTAGTTTCATTAGCATAGCAGATTCTCTCCTCCTCTCTTGTGTTACTTCTTCTATATGTTATTCTCATTCTTCTATTTGTTGTCCTTAGTGTTGTCTACTTGAGGACGATGCAAAGCATTGAGATCTCTCGATCTCTCTCATGTTGACTCAAAAGACACAAGTGTTCCCTTCTTCTAGGTGACCTTCCTTGATTGGGGAATGAAGAACAATTATGCATACATACATATGATATATATACATGAATTATCATACAGCATACTGACCCCGAGGAAAGCGAAGTCACCTCGTGCTTTGTGTTTTGTGTCTATTATCCTTGGGTTTATCTCACACTTGGGGGCTAAATCTTTGCGATAACGTGCTCCTTTCCTTGCTTATTTCTTATGTGTATCACTACGTTAAAACAATCACCCCTGTTGAGGTGTGTGCGATCGCTTTAACATAGGGGGGCATACACCCTGACTATCCTTTCAAGATACTTGAAAATTTCTTGGCGAACTTAGCTCTGCCTTGAAAATTTTTGGTATTTCTCTTGCATGACTCATAGTGAGGGAACCTTACTACTGACAGTCATGGTTCTCCCTCGTGATCTTCCATTTTACTTTGTCAATTGAAGTCGTAAGAACCTTAGTCCACTGGGGGCTTGGTGTGTCTTGCCTCCTTGATGTGGTAAAAGTCTTTCAATGTTGTTTTCCTTGTACTTTACCAGAAGTATGAGCATACATACTCCCGCTAAAGTGGGGGCTAAATGTAGCATCCTAAAATTGCGACACTTGCAATTTTGACTGCATTTCGGTCTTCACGATGGCGATGCAACACGCAACCTGAATGGAGACCCCGAAACTTGCTCACGACACCAAAAACTGCATTTTTCAAGCACCCTGGCCTGAACCTCCTTGCACCCTGCTGTCCCAGGAGGTGGGACCAGAGTGCCCAGCACCCTAGTCCTTCAGGACCATGGCGCCTAGCGCCTTGGTCCCCAGGACCATGGCGCCCAGCGCCTTGGTCCCTGGGTCCTATTTTGGGCCCGGTCTCTTTTGGGACTTCGGGTCTTTTCATTTGCAAATTGGAAATTATTGTTTCCTGGTCGGCCTAAGGTCGGGAAAATCAGTCTTTTAACCCTAATTGGCAAGTATATAAACTACATTTTTCTCTCTCATTTGGCATGAGGAGGATATTTGTACAAAGCGTGGAAACTATACTCAAGCATTCAAGCATTCAAGCATTCCTTCAAGCAATTGATCATTCCAAGTCTCCATTCAAGGCTAAGTGTTGCATTCAAGACAAGGATTCAACCATTGAAGAGGAGATCACATACAACATCTGTACCTTCGCACATAAGGATACAAACATCCTTAGAACAAGGTATTAGTACTTGTTTTATAGTCATTTACATTTACAGCACTTGCTCATTTCTTGGTTAATTCCAAAACCGGGGTTTGACCTAAAGGCAAACCCCTAATCCCTAACCCCCCAATCATCTTCACTTTTCTGTGTGTAGGTTGCAGGTACGCGGCTGAAATTGAAGATCTGGAATCTTTGTGCAGAGACGAACAGATCCCCCTTCGTTTCGCGGATTTTTCGGAGGACCGTGGCGCCAGGTGCCATCGTCCCGACAACTTTTGCTCAAATTTGCAGGATAGCACCGTATCGACATTTTACTGCTAATTCCAGGTCCGCAGCTTCATCCTATATCCCTATCTCAGTTTATAAGCGAATCTTTGTCACTTTCTATGCATTCCTAGCTCAATTCTTCTATGCACATTCTTTACAAAAGAGGGTAGCCTTGCTGTCTTAACCCCTTGAAACACATTTAGCATCCAATCTTGCATTGCGTGGGATTGGATCTTGTGGGTTTCAACCCCTCTTTTGAATGTAAAGTCTCTCCCCTAAGTGAAAACCATCAACCCTAGAGTGAATCTTCCTTCTCTCTCCTTGGAGTTGGAAGAGGGGAGAGCAACTAGGGTTCGATCGCGATTTTCCGCTTTACACGTTGTATGAAGGATGTGAATGTTTCATTCTCATATTGTTTTGTGGCACATAAGTCCATCAAAGGGATTGGGGTTTCAATATTATGCAAAAGTTAGCAATGAAGTGTTCAGCTAATTCACCCCATGATGTGATAGTCGGTGGTAAATGTGAAAACCACTCCAAGGCTAAGTCTCCCAGACTTGTAGGAAACAGTCTCATTAGATAAGTGTCTTCACTTTCAACCTCTATACACACTATAAAAAACTCTCTGATGTGATCTCTAGGATCACCTTTCCCTCGATATTTGTCAAATTTTGGTGTTTCAAAATATGGTGGGAAAGGCAACATGTATAATGTGTGATCAAAAGGATAAGGACGTAATTCCTGCATTGTGTAGCTCTTTTTATCGTTACTGGTTTGCATAGTTGTCATCTGTTGTTGCAGATTCTGTACTTGTTATGACACAATATATGTTTGAGTCAGAGGTACATTTTGCGCATGTATATTTCCCACAAAAGGATTTGTGGTAGTATAACTATGAGGTTGTTGAAAGGTACCATAATTATAATTCCACATGTTATGAGTTCTACTAGGTACTGTAAAGTAAGTGATATGTGAACCCATGTTTGACTAAGTTGTACTCGTTGTATTAGCAGAACCTAGATTTGCATTCTGATGACTGTATGTAGATCCTATAGAATAGGAAACTAGAGGTTGGGTTGCACTTGTTGTATGAGGCACTTGTATTTGAATAGGCGCTAAGACACTTGACACCATTGGTATAGCCTATGTTGGTGCGCTGATGTTTATTGTTGAGGATGATGCACTTGATTGAGAACTCACGTTTAAAATGTCATTTTTTTGTATATATGATGTTGATGTATTTTGAGGAAAGCTCGAGGTTGTTGCTTGCGTTTGTGTCATATGTGGTATTTGACTGCTATTTTGACCTAGAGTATTTCCTAGTGGTAAGATTGTTGTGATATGAAAATCTTCAGGTAATTTGGCCCCATTTTGTAATAACAACGAGAGATACTTGTCTCTATCATTATGTAAAAGAGCATCTAAGATCATAAGGACATGTGGGTCCTGTTGAGCTGATTCAATCTATTTGCGTGTTAAACTTTGTTGTAGTTCATGTATTGTGAGCATTGCCTAAGAATTTGACTGTTGACTAGTTGATATGTCTATGTTCCAAGTTGGATTTACTAACAGGTCGTTGTTTGATTCCATCTTGCTTTTTGCCTTTTGTGACCTTGTGACGGGCATTTAAGACTTTTATATGAGGATGGTTTGGAACTCAATGCAAGAAGATAATAATGTAGGACCCTAGACCTAAATATGGAATAAGAAACACTAGACCAGACTCTCTATTGAGGATTTTGATGTGAGACTTGTTGAGTATATCAAGACTTTTGTAACGTAAGTTTTTCAAGCTCTTCTCGTAGACGTTCTGCCTTAATTTCTCTATCAATTCTACGGGCAATTTTATACTCTATATTTAGTTCGTACTCGACTCCTATATAATGAGGTACGTTTCTCTTCAATTGCCAGGCCAAGTTACCTAAACCGTCAATGATTTCTCGTTGACTGTCGTTTGGCACTAGATTAGGTTTCTCAAAGGGGAGAAAACCATCACCTGGGAGACCCATTAAGATGCATGCTATGATTTTCTAGGATGATTATGCAATTGATGATGGACTAAGATAGACGTATATGAGATCTAAACAAGGATGTATATGAGGACGATAATGAGGATGTAAATAGAGATTATGCAACTTCTAAGGACAATAATAAGGACGTAAATGAGGACTATGCAAATACTAAGGACAATAATAAGGACATAAATGAAGACTATGCAAGGACTAAGGATGATAATAAGGACATAAATGAAGACTATGCAAGGACTAAGGACGATAATAAGGACGTAAATGAAGACTATGCAAGGACTACCTATGGTCACAAGTATGTAAAACTTTGAGTTTGTAGGACTGTCTAACGTTTCAAAACAAACTTTTTTTCTAGTAATTTTGTGTGTAGGACAAATTTGTTGTTTTCCAAGTCTGAGAACAATTGTTTGGAGGTAGGTATAGCTGACTGAACTTGTTTTCAAACAAATTGAGAATTCAAAGATACGTAGGGTAGGGCTTGAAATAGCCCAATACCGACTCAATACTGGTCTGACACAACCATACATATAAAAGCACAAAAGACAATTATTAGGCTAGAAATTGGAAACCATTCAAATGAGGCCCTTACAAAATACCGAAACAAGACGAACAACTAGAGAGTTTGGCAACACTGGCTCCACTCCACGGCACACACTTCTCGGACATGCCAGTATCTCTTACCCCAAAGATCCAAAGATCTTATTGCCGAGGGATTTCTGTCTCATAATGAAAGGTACATGAAGGGAATCTATGGGGTATGATCTGCACTCCCGGAATCACTAAATGTAGGATTTGGGCTACTCAGTTGGCTCTTATTGTAAAATTTTGAGAGTTCCCGATCCAATGACGAATTCTCAGAGCAACCCACTTAAGACTTTAGTTGAACTTATTAGTGGAGGGAAGGCCCCCATATACGTCGAATTCATTCAACACTCTAGCCGCCTAACTAGTATATTTATATAGTGGCTCGAAAAACCCGCTCGAGAGTACGCTGGGAGAGATGATATCCCCAATGCATCCCAATTTGAAGTACCTCTATGGGGTGATGAAATCCCCAGTCAAAGATACCCCTCACTACTTGAAATAAGATAAAATTGGGTGTTCTTGTCACCTTCTCCCTTTCTCCCAAGACACCGAAGGTGGGTGGAAAGGTAGTTAATGCAGCAGTAGATCCACCCCAAACATGATAAAAGATTATTTCCCTTAAAAAAAAAATGTGAGTTAATCTATTGAGCAGTCTGATTCACATTCATTTTAAAAACCCAAATTTAGGTGTTAGATACACATGTGCATGTCAATTTTAAAACACCAAATTGAAATGTGAATGCATGCATGTCAATTTTAACCATTGTTAATTTTAAACCCAAAACTAAAGTGTGATACATGCATGTCCATTTTAACCATTGTTAATTTTAAACCCAAAAACTAAAGTGTGAGAGCATGAGTGTTTATGATTCAATAATAATCCGATCCTCTCTATAAATTTGCCACAGGCTGCAAATAGATAATCAGTAACCCAATCAAACCCACAGAAAACATAAAACTAAACTATGACAAAAAATGAATGCCTGATGATACCTGAGTGATTGTGTGGTCCTGTATGGCCGTTTGCATAATTTTGTCAGATCGATTGCGTGACCCTATCAGAATAATTGCATGATTCTAACAGAGCGATTGCGTGATCTTAACAAAGCGATTGCATGATCCACAGATAGACCAAACAAAAATGACAAATAAAGCTAATTTTGATTTGGAACCTACAAAACAGATCGTGATGCTCTAGCAAGATCTCTCATCATCCATTCTATATTCAACAAATCATATTTCACTCTATATGAGAGGACTAGGCTATTGTATTTGTTGATGGCTGGTTGATCCTCTAGATCTTGTATCTTCTTTTTTGCTTTGAGGATTTGTTGATAGCATCTGGCTTGTCTTCTTTGCTCCTTCGTCCTCCTAGCACCTGAAATTCTGAATTGTACCATATGTGCCATAAAATGTCATAATTAAGCATGCAATAAAAATAAACTGTATTCAGATTTACCTAATTTCATACAGAATTTGACAGAACAAAGAGGAGAAAATACAAAAGCACAAAATAAACATAACATCAATATTCCTAACGAATGCGTGATCCTAACAGAACGATTGTGTGATCATGTAAGGGCTTTTGCGTGATGGGTTTTGCATGAATGAGTGACCCTGTTTGTTCGATTGCCTAATCATGTCTATGTGATTGCGTGATGATGCAAACGCGATTGCATGACGGTGAAATATGCTTTGGAATTCACACAAAACCTGCAAAAAATGAAAAAATCCATACGACCTACAAAAATCACATAGAAAATAGAAAAGGTTAATTAGTTGTTGATCACGTCGGGTTCACCAAAATGTCATTTGTAAAATTCATCTAATGTAAAGTAAACTAGGAATGAAAGGGAAAATCACGAATCCCTATCCTAATCAGAATTCAAACAAGCAGACAATGAAATAACACAATCAATTAAAACTCCCTATTCCATGACCGCATGTAGCTTCCATTGTTCTTTTCTTCTTTGTGGTATGGTGGCTCTCAGATATTGCGCTGGCAACTAGCAAGTGACACAAAGATTCAAAGTTTGTGATTCATCGTGATTGTTGAAAATGGAGATTGAATGCTGAATTTATAGATTATTGGAGAGGATTGATTGAAAGGTAGAACAAATTGATCAAGAGGTGGAACTTAGGTGATCTCACATGTTGATTGATAGTTGAACTACTGATTTGGAGGTGGAGTAGAATAGATTGAATAGATTAATTGAGTCAACTAATTGAGAAAAAGTTGATTGAAAGATGAAAAAAAATGATTGGAGGAAGTAAAGAGGAGGAATAATTAACTGATTGAAAGCTAATTGTGAGCTTTATTTGGAAAAAGCTAACTAAAAGATAGAAATAGGAGTTGGAGAGATAATTGAATTAATTAATTTACCATGTGCTTGAATTTTTACTTTGATTTTCAATTTAATGTTTGCATGAGATTTAATTCAAATGTTGAATTTATTTTAAATTCAATTTGATATTTGAATATATTTAAAACTTGACTTTGATTTTCAATTTGTTTTTTGAAATCATGCACATGTATTTGAAATTAAAAGAAATTAGGAGAATTAGAATTAGAATGAAATTAGAAGAATCAATTAATTAAATTAAATGAAATTAAAAGAATTAGAATTAGTTGGTTAACTAAATAATTTAAAGAAACTATTTAATTATTTAGAAATGCACTTTGATTATTTAAATTAAATGATTAAAATCACAATTAATTAAATAATAATATTTAATTAATATTTAGAAGAAGGTTAATGATTAATTGATTAGAGATAGAAATTGAGAATGGAATTTATTTAAATAATTGAGATCATTTAAATTGAGGAATTACTCAGAATTAATTAAATAATAAATATTTAATTAATATTAGAAATTGGTTAAAATGATTAAATGATGATAGAATCAGAAATAGAATAATTAGTAAGATGATGAGGAAATATGAAATTAGAAGAATAAGATTAATTAGTTTAATTAAATAATTAAAGAATTGTTTAACTAATTTAGAGGAATAACTAGTACATGATCAATGAGACATTTTTAGGTGTCTACAACAGGTACCCTCCTTCACACACACGACATTTTGGCATCCACCATGGGGCCTAGCCCCTTTGATCTTTAACAATTTTGCTTGCAGGAAATCGCATTGAAAGGTTGATTAGCTCTTTTGGTGTACATATTAGCTCTCTCAAGCTCCCGAATCGCGTTCTTGGTCTCTATTGTAGCATCTCGACACCTCAAATGGCTTTTTTGGGAGATTTCTCAACTCTATTTTTATGTTTTTATGTACTTTAGCATTTTCAGACTATACCTTAGCATTTTTGGTATGTCTTGTAGCGTTTTTGGTATATTTGATAGTGTTCTCGATCAGTTTAACAACATTTCTAGTCAATTATGCAACATTTTTGGTCAATTCAACAACGTTTATGGTGTTTAGAATAGCATTTTGGGTTAATTTGGTAGCGTTCTTAGCACATTTGATGGCATTCTTGGTCAATTTGATAGAGTTCAGTTTTCATTGATTTTTCTAATGTTGTATTCTGCATTTCTCATTTCTGCTTCTGGACTGTCATTTTCTCGAAGCTAATTTGCAGTTTGTTGGTTTTGTAGGTACTTATTTCACTGTGAAAGATGAGAGTCATAAACCATTTTGCCGTCAAAGAATGTAATATAAACTACTAACTTTGTTTGCAGTCGTGGGATTTTTGCACTTATTTTTGATAAATTAGGCACATAGACTAATTACAATGGAAATGAACAAACATGTCATGTGCTTTTGATGATAGGCAAGTATGCTCTTACCTTTCTTAGGTGATTAGAAAGCTAGACTCATCTTTTCTTTTCAATAGTGCATATCTTTAGCGGTTCTGCCCTCCCGTGGAGCCTATAAGGCCAAAGCCATTAAGGTCGGTGAGAGGGGAATGACCCAAGTGGGAATGGCTAACGCCAAGTACTCCAACCCACTATAAAATAAATGTGATTTGATGAAATCAAGTCAATGACAGTGCTCTAGAATATCTCTCCTTCGTACATTCGGGTTTATCAATCCTTGATTTTCAAGGCTGGGAGACCTCTTAATTGAGTTTATACCCTGACATGCTGAATGGATCCCTTACTAGTTCTAATTAAAACTAGAAGCTACCCGGTTTACCTCTGAACATTATTAAATTCTTAGTGCATGGAGGGGGAAGAATCTCTCCTTAAGACACTCACCATATGTCCCTGTTGAGCATATGTGTGAACTCCCCTTTTGAGACCTTATTGCTAGGCTCATAATGGGACTCCACTAGCTCTCACAAAGGCAAAAACACAGGTGCCCTTTAGGGGGTGACAAGGCTATATAAGGTGACAAGGTACCAAGTGTGGGCTAAGAACTAATAATGAAGCCAATCTCCTTAGGATAGACTGAATGATGTGTTTTCAATTGTTCAAAACCCATAAAAACTTAGGCTTTCTTTAAAGCGTCTTGAACATACACTTTATGTATCCTTTGGGACAAAAATACCATCTGAATTATGTGTTTGTAAGTCAGGTCAAGATATCATCCATTCAAATACAACAAAAATTGCAAACTCAAACTTCAAATTGTCAAATTAACAAGTTTCATAGCAAATTAGCTCTTTCGGTCCAAACAGTCACTCTCACGGTCCAAACAATCACTCTCAAGGTCCAAACAATCTCTCACGGTCCAAACAGTCACTCTCATGGTCCAAACAGTAGCTCTCACGATCCAAACAGTATCTCTCACGGTCCAAACAGTAGCTCTCACGATCCAAACAGTCACTCTCACGGTTTGAACAGTAGCTCTCATGGTCCAAACAATAGCTCTCACGATCCTAACAGTAGCTCTCATGGTCCAAATAGTAGCTCTTTTGATCCAAACAGTAGCTCTCACGGTCCAAATAGTTGCTCTTTTAGTCTAAACAATCGCTCTTTCAATCCAAATAGTTGCTCTCACGGTCCAAACAATAGCTCTCACAATCCAAACAGTCGCTCTTTCGATCCAAACAGTAGCTCTCACAATTTAAATAGTAGCTCTCACGGTCCAAACATCATCTCTCTTGGTATGAATGTAAGCTTTCTCATATTTCAACATTAACTCTCCAAGGTTGAGCTTGCTAGGTATAAACATCAATTTTCTCAGTCTATACATTAACTCTTGGGGTCAAAATAACCATTATCTAAGTTCTAACATCACTAATTTAAACTTCAGAGTTCTTGGTCTAAACAATAGAGCTTCTTGTCTAAACAACAACTCTCTTGGTCTAAATAGTAGCTTTCATGGTCGAAACAACAACTCTCTTAGTTTAAACAATAGAGTTCTTGGTCTAAATGTCATCTCTCTTGGTCTAAACATCATTTCTTCTGGTCTAAACGTCATCTCTCTTGGTCTAAATGTCAGCTTTCTTGGTCTAAACAACAGGTCTTCTGGGTTGAATGTCAATTTGCTCGTGTTTCAACACTAGATCTCCTAGTTTGCACTTGCTAGGTCTAAATATCAGTTATCTGAATCTAAAAATTAAAAAGTTAGGTCAAAACAACAATCTCCTAAGTTCAAACACCCAATTTGCTGAATCTAAACATCATTGTTTTGAACTTTAGAGTCACTACACTACAAAAGAGTGTTTTTGGTATGTTCCTCAGTGTTCTTGGTCAGGTTTTCAGTGTTTTTGGTTAGTATAGTGATGTTTCTTATTATTATAACAGCATTTTTGGCAAGTTTGTCAGCATTCCTGGTCAGTTTGTCAGCATTCCTGGTCAGTTTGTCAGTATTTTTGGTCAGTATAGCAGCGTTCTTAGTCAGTTTGTCAGCATTTCTAGTCATTTTGTCAGCGTTTTTGGTCAGTTTGGCAGTGTTTTTGGTCCATATAGTAGCGTTTATGGTCAGTATAGCAGCATTCTCGATAAGTTTAGCAACATTTATGGTCATTTTGTTAGTGTTTCTGGTAAACTGCACCAAAATCAGCAAACAAAAACAACCCGTTTCTCAGACAATCAAACATAGAGACTAGGTCATCTTCTCGGGTCACTTAGTCAAGCTATCTTTTGTTAAAACAGATTCAAAGCTAGACACACTAAGGTTCTCAAGTATTCATCTCCAACAATTTTAAGATCTAACATCTCAAAGTGCAACATCATCACCTCTTTGATAAACTGATCACTCAAAACATAGTTTATCATTAGGATCTATCATCCTTTATCATGAAACTACAACGTTTGGTCAGGATAACCTTGACCCACATTGCAAGATATATCGTTCCTATTGGACTTGGTCTTATCAAAATCATCATCATTGCACTCCAAAACTCAAGATCAAAAAAGTTATAGATTTTCAAATACTTGAATTATCTTTTCATGTCATATCACTCTATCATACCTAGATTGATAGTTGGTCACTTATTTAAACACCTCTTAGATAGTCGAATCCTTGCACAATATTCAACACACATGTATGCAAACATTCAAAATAGCCAAAGATCATAGAAACATGGAATACCAAAGAAAAATACAAGAATAAGACATAATAGGTCAACATATCAGAGAAATCAAACAAGTCCAAAATCAAAAGCCAACTATGTCAAAACCTCACAAGGATTCCAATGCATCTCGAAAGAAAGGTGGCTCTTTTATGCAACTCTTAAAGAGATCCCTAAAGGATTTTGCTGAGGAAGATCAAAATTGCACACCTATGGCTAGCAATGGCTCATCCCCCCATAAGCAAATTGACTCTCCAAAAGCATCTATTCCTACACCTCTTAAACACTTGTGAGAACCTTCCATAGCATCCTCACCAAACAATACACCCAAGGATGAATTTCCCCAAGGCATATCCATAATGGCCATCAAACCTATTTCAGAGGATCCTATTCAAAGCCCATCTTCATATCTAAGCATTGATTCCTTGCAGCATCCCTATAATGCTCCCTTGCAAATTGAAGTCCTCATTCATAGAACACTTGTTCAACGTGTCCTAATAGATGGGGGAGTTGGCTTAAACATTTTCTCATTGAGTCTTGTCCATGCTCTAGGTTATTTTGAAGATGCAGTTGATCCCTGGAAAAATATCACATTCAAAGAATATGATGAAGAAGAGTGTTCCTCTAAAGGAATTATGATATTACCCATCAGAATGGGACCTTTGCAGAAAGACACAACATGCCAAGTCCTAGATTTGGATTTATCATACAACATACTCTTGGGAAGACCATGGATACATGAAATGCAGGCTATTCCATCAACATATCATCAATGCCTAAAATTTCCATACAATGGGTAGGAAATCACAATCTCAGCAGACTCAAATCCATTATAGTGCTATAGTAATCTAAAACCAGCTCGAGAGTTTATTGTTCCACATAATAGAGAGACATCATCTTCAAGCACACAATCCAAAGAAAAATCATTTGCCCCAATTTTGGCAACTATGGAAAAACAAATGCAGCTAAGAGATCAAGGGAACAAAGAATATTCACTGTCACAGTTACCACTTTCGCCTAATTCCTATGGAAAACCATCAAACTCTCAACAACAACCAATTGTGAAACATCTTCCAATATTTTATGGAGTATTTGTTAGTGTTGGGACCTTATCAGAGGAAACAGAAGACAAAGATGTGCTACAATGGCTATACAAGGATGAAGAAGTCCAACAAAAGATCAATAATGTCAGAGTACCTACAAAAAAATATGGAAAAGGATTTAACATTCTTCAAAAAATGAGATACACTGGAACGGGTCCTGTAGGAAAAAGAAAAGAAGGTATCTCAGAACCTATACAACCTCATACTCAGTAGGCTACAAACAAATCATGCTTAGGGTATGGACGGGTTACTCTACAAGAGGACACATCTTCTAAGAAAGAAAAAGATGAACATGATAACAGACAAGAGCATCTTGTAATTGAAAGAGAAGAAGAAGACGTAGATGTCGATATAGTTCATGCATATGTACGACAAACATTAAGAACTAGCCCACTTGAATTGAGATCACATTCAGTTGACTAGGACTTAATCAAGGACGATTAGGTGCTACTTGCAAGAGGTCATTCTGACAAGAGTATCATTCTAGACATTGAAATACATATTGAAAACTTTTACATCCCTATCATGACCCTTAATACCTTTGAAGTATCTCAACTTGAGGACTCCTTACCTCTAATCCATCCCAAACTTTTTGACTAGGAAAATGAAAGACATACTGAAATTGATACCTTTCCTAATGACCATGCCATATCCTTATATTTTAATGCAATCAAACCCGCAACAACTTTCACCAAGGATTTCACCAACGCATCTTTGAGTCAAGTGGGTGCCAAATCTCCTAGTCGCAAAAGTGAAAATAAAGAAAACAATATTAGGTCTAATGTTGAAAACCATTTATTGGCAACATTAGACCACAAAAAAGAAAAAAAGAACTGACGCATCTAACGGTGAAAACCTCCTCGAGGCGCCAGAAGATGAGAGATTTGATACCTTACCTGAATACTATCAAGAGAGGTCATCTATCCTGGTAGAACCAATAGAGGTAGTTACCATTGGCACAATTGATCTTCATCCAATAATTTCTCTATCAGAACACAAAGTTTAGCAATATTT